>NC_048223.1:40312460-40393935 GCF_002007445.2 Ailuropoda melanoleuca
TATATACAATGGAATATTACTCAGCCATCAGAAAGAAAAAAAAAAAAAAAAAAAAAAAAAAAAAAAAAAAAAAAAAAAAAAAAAAAACAAACTGAGGGCTTTGGAGGGGAGGGGGGTGGGGGAATGGGATAGACTGGTGATGGGTAGTAAGGAGTGCACATATTGCATGGTGCACGGTGTTATACGCAACTAATGAATCATCGAACCTTACATCAGAAACCAGGGATGTACTGTATGGTGACTAACACGATATAATAAAAAAAATTTAAAATAAAATAAATAAATAAATAAATAAGTAAATAATTTTCATGCACTAAATTATTTCACTCTCCTAACAACCTTGTGAGTGAGCTACTAGGAAAATTTCCATTTTTCAGATCGAAAATTGCGACTTAGAGAGATTAAGTAATTGATCCAATGTCAACCAACTAAAATCAGACTTTTAATTCTAAAGCCAATACTCTTAACCACTATAAGAAGAGAAAAGAAGCAAAAAGAAGAGGAAGAGATGGGGGAAGAAGTAAACACACATTTTAAGTGCTTAATATATTTCAACAGATTTTCATCTACATCAGAGCTCTGTGAAAAGGGCACTGCTGCAAAGGACTTACTCTATGACCCTTTATGAAAAATGTTTCCCAACCACTGAAATTGTGTATATGAAAATGACACATAAAATGCAGAATCCTTAAAAAGGAAGCGTGATCTCTTACACAGCCTTCACCTAAATCCTTCCCTTTCTCCACGTCCCCCAATGTTAGCAAACTGAGGTAAAAGCTCATAATCTTGGATACCAAAAACTCTGATGCAGGGGTATGCACAATTTCTTTAGAAAGAAAATCCCTTCTATACTCCCAGATGAAACTCTGGAACAGCAGAAATCACACTTTTGCTTGTGAAGCAGTAACTTCAAAATTCTTATCCACATTTCTCTCCGTGCAGAGACCAGAGAACTCTCTCTACTCATCAATTCCTCAGGGACAGGAAGCAATGTGGTGTCATGAGGACACCAAGCAAACTTTAGGATCAGACCCGCAGGGTTAATTTGCCCACTCTCTACTTCTTCTCTGTGCAAACTTCACCTCTTTGAGTCTGTTCCTTCATTTACATATAAATTTCACCCATTTCAGAGTTCAAATTTAAATCCTCCATAGAACCTAATTTTTGGCAGCTTCTGCATAGCCATAATTAATGAAGAACAAGTTCAAAACAGCAAATGCTGAGCATATGGGTATTCCAGAGACATATCAACATCATTATCAGGAAAAATGAGATGTCACTCAGTGTGTGCATAGCAGTTTTTAGATCCAGCCCAAATGTAAATTAATATCCCTCCCTTTGGTGCAATATGGACCACAAATATCATACAACTTGCCCTAATAGCAACATTATAGGTTACTTGGCATACAATAAAAAGTACAAAATTGGAATTGAGTGTATGTTCTTTCTGTATTTCTGGTACATGGACAATCCTATGTGCCTGGATTGATGCCAGAAGCAAAGACATGGACTAAAGAATTTTACCAATTTGTCCATTTTTCTTTTCTTCAGATAAATTTTAATTTCCAGCACTATATTTTAAATTAATAGATTCACTAAAAGATTTGTCAAAACTGGATAACCAGCCAGATCAGGGTTTCAACATACAGCCTCTATGTCTTCACTGTGAAAAAGAAGCCTGTTCCCCACCGTCTTTCAGAATGTTCCTGTCCTGAACACTTAGGTCCTAATGGAAAAGAAATTACTTTATTCACAGCTTCCTATTTGCCAAGCACACCACAAATACTCTATCATTTCTCCTCTTTATATCCAGATTTTATAGGTGCGGAACCTGAAGTTCATTCAGATGAGTAACTGGCCCAAGGTCATAAGAGAAAAGGAAAAACTGTCGTATGTGAGATGATAGGCCTTTGAGAATTGAATGAGTCCCTCATGGGAAGTCCCAGGCACCCATGACATGGAGTGGCAAGATAGAGGCACAACTTGTAATCACAAGACTTCCAAGAAGTCTTACTTGGAGATCCTTAAATGATCACAAGTTTCTCCTTCTCTTTCTATCAAAGTTATCTGTGTCTGCCCAGTGTATCAGAGTTTCTGATTCGCCTAGTGCTGGAGGAGTGAGATGGCTGGTCAAACAGGAGTCACCAGCAGGGGAAAAGGTTAAGCACAAGCTTTCTGAACCTCACAGATAAAATCAGCAAGGAGAGCAAGAAGGGATCCTGTACCTTGTGGCTGCTTTAAAAACAGCCACCAAACCAGAGAGGAGGCAACAAGTAACCACAATAATAGGAACTGGAGAAGGGGACTCTCTGGACTTTGGTGTAGGCTTTTGTCTATGTGCCTGCTTGTCCCATCACATACTGGACACCAGTATATTCTATTAGAGTATATAAATGCTGGATAGTCAAGTGAATAAAAAATAAGTGAAAAAAATAATGCCTAGATGAATGAAAACTCTTCTAAAGCTGTAACCAGCAAATCAGATAAGTCATGGACTTCTAGCTCAAACCAGGGAGGACCTGTAATAACGATAATGAAACTTAAACTTGAGAAACAGCCACTTGCACGGGGCTCTTCCAAGACCTCAGGAGAAGGTATACCAATGTGTTCACAAGACCTTAAGGTTTTGCAAAATTTGTAAAAATAAGAAGTTTAAACCACAATTGTTTAAAGTTTCTATCTCTGCTTTCTCTTATGGACCAATATTAGAGTGGCCATCTGTATTTTTAGATCAGCTAAGGAAGGGCATATATTTTGTTTTGGTTTAATGGGACATATTTATGTACCTCACAGCCCCTCTCATGAACAGTTAAGTTATTGCTGTAGGAAAGTGGGAATAACTTCCAGGAATAATCTTACTGTGCTGATTCACCTGGCATCATGACAGGACTTGAGGTGAAATCATAATACAAATATGACCCAAAACTCTTGGTATCAAAAGCATGTAGGCAATGGAGGAAAAATAGGTTTAAAATGTGTGGAGTCAGGACCTAGTCTGTGGAAACTTCTTCCAATCAACAGATATGTAAATTTGTAAGCAAATGATTTCATTCCAATTAATCCAAAAGCAAAATGAAAAAAAAATTCTCTTGTCAGGAGATACTTGATAAAGTACCTTAAATAATTATAAATGCATTTTTTATTGATGGGAATCATGCAAAATAGAATGTATCAAACCAAATCCCTGGGTTTGTAAGGTACAACTCCACAACAGTATAGCAGACAATGTATAACAAACTATGCCAACTTGCATGCTTTATGTGTCCCAATGCATCAAACTGGATCAGAACATCTCCAATATATGGGACAAAGTCTGGTGGTCCCAGACAAAAAGACACAGAAAATGGCCTCTGATACTGCAAAGATACTGAAGAAAAAAATGTTCCAACAACAAATTGCCTGCACATTTTTATCTGTATGTCAATGGGTATAATATGAGAGTTGATTACATAATTATGGGATCTCAATACAATGTGGCAACAATTTTAATGTATCTATTTGTAATTATTTATGTCTTAATTTGAGAATAATTTTATGTATTTGTATAGAATTACCCACAGAAGTATTTCAGTATATATCTGCCTAGATGTTCATAAGTAATATATAATAGCAATGAAAGTCATTAATAAAAACTGGCAGGTAATTGACAAAATTTATACTTTCTTGGCTTTATGTGTGTGTGGTGTTTTTTAGCACTTTTAATGTTATAATTTGTATGACTTGTTTTTGCATTAAAAGCAAATATTCATTTTATGCTTAATTTTGTATTTTAAGTGTTTGTTTTAAGAAACCAAACACACATGCACACACACATACACACAAACAAATTACATCAGCCCTGCAAAACAAAACCTAAATCCACCTCTGAGTTCAGAGAGTTGAAGCTTTTTATCAACAGTTCAGCCTTTGAATTTTGTTTAATTCAAATTTGTTTTTCTCCTCCTGCCTTGAGTAGCAGATGATTCAGAGCTTGTTTATAGCAAAAAGCCAAGGAGAATGCTGGGAACATTGGGACTGGCCAGTAATGGAGCAGGGCATGGGGAGGGTGTGTGCTGTCCTTTTGATCCTTTTTTCATTTTCCACCTGGTCCAGGAAATCAGGGCCTGAAAACCCTCCAGATCCTTTGGGGCAAACATCCTGCTGCAACTGCATTCCAGGTTGGTGTGCTCTCTTCTCCCTGCTCTGCCCCATCCTCCCCAGCACGTTTATATGCAGCATTCTCCACACACGCTGGCTCTTGTCACAGTAACAGATGATTCCCGGTAAAGGTCACTGGCCCAGGGCTATCTTTATTAGCAGCAGTTTTCTGCCCTAGCTGGTGGAATTACTCCTGAAACAGGGGAAGGTGACATCTGCCA
The DNA here is from genome assembly GCF_002007445.2 of Ailuropoda melanoleuca. Taxonomy (NCBI): domain Eukaryota; kingdom Metazoa; phylum Chordata; class Mammalia; order Carnivora; family Ursidae; genus Ailuropoda; species Ailuropoda melanoleuca. The sequence goes on from NC_048223.1 coordinate 40,316,819, forward strand.
AAATGAGTCGAGGGGACTCTGGGTGGGTATTTACAGACCTTGTGTGCCTGCTTGTGCACACACAGGTATGACCACTATAAGTGAGACCTTCCATTTTTGCCCAGCTAAACTCATAAAAATCCTCATGGCATCACTAAGGGAAAAAAAAGGAAATAGTAAAAAAAAAAAATAAAATGTCTCATGAAACATATATCTCAAGCAGGTATAAGACCATGTACCATTTTCCCTATATGTTTTTGTGCTCCCCAGCAGCTATGCACAACTGAAGTTATTGAAAAAGCCCCAAGGACAGACTCAAACTGCTGAATGAAGTCAATGGTAGAACTGGCTTGGCTTGATACTCAGCGTATGGGAATTTCTAGCTAAGTGAGCCAACAATTTCATCACACAGTGCTTGAGTCAGTAGTGGCATATGGCCACAGGATTTTTCTCTAGAAGTTAATTCAAGGCAGATATATAGCCTCTCACCTGCTCTTTGCTACTGGGTCACTTCAACATGCACTCTCTTTAGCAAAATACAGCTCCTCATTGATGAATATATTGTTTGAGGATACAAGGTAGACAGAAATACAAAGGGAAACAAAATGGTGCCCATCTTCAGTGTTCACAATCCAGCGTTAGAAAAAAAGACTGCTAAATAGCATGTTACCAAGCTATGTGACGTGGGACACTGGGGAAGGAAGCAACTATGTGGGCCCTCAGTGGTACTTCAGTGAGGAAGAAGCACAGGAAGTTTCTTCATGATGAGTGAAATTCACCAGGCGGACAAGGGGGAGGGATATTTTGGGAAGAGACCATCACAACAGGAGAAAGGGCATGTGAATAAAGCACATCCATTCCAAGGTACAATATATAAAAACTTGGCATAGGTAAAGTACAGAGTGATGCCATAAGATGCTGCTGAGGGGTCAGGCTGAAGATACCTCCTACAAATCCTAGTGAGGGAATCTTTAAAGCATTTCCCATGTACTCAACTCATGAGTTAGAAAGCCAAGAGTTCTTATGTTTCCTATTTTAAAAATATGAGAAAGTTAGTGCTGAAACTTTATTCCAGAAGTTATTTTGTGGGGTTCAACTGACAATCCCTTTCAGTTCCACCTGGCAATATCTCCTTACCAGAGCACCTCAAAGAATTGACTCCAGCTTCAGTGAAATGAGGAAATTGTAAGTACAGGCAAGGCAATTAGAGGGCAGCCCACGTGGAGTAAGGTGGGTAGGATTACTTTTCCAGACTGAGCTTCAAATTCAATACTAGTTAATTAACTACATGGAGTTTTAGTTTCTTTCCTCTTCCAACTGTAATCTCCCCACTCATCAAGAGAAATACAAGAAAATAAGATTTTCAGAGGAATAAAAGACACAGAGCATCTAGCACCAGGCATGTAGGCACACCTTGTGAGACCATAATTACAATTTCAACCCTCAGCCACCACTTGCCTAGGCCAAACTCAGTAATTATTCAGTATTGGAGTCACTCTGTGCTTCCTATAGCTGAGATTGCCAGCAAATCCAGGTGGGAATGTGGAGTGGGGGGTACATAAAGGAAAAATATTTTCAACAAATATATTGAAGCACATGTATCCTAATGAGTGGTACCTCCAGGAAAATAATTGCCATGAGAGGTTACTAAAAAAAAAAAATACACTTAATCCAATGATGCTTGACTGTCAAATACATTAAGTTCGTCTTCTATTTTGTTATTGAAACTTCATTGCTTCTTGAGCTACCAGAAATGAAAAATTTCCCTCCTTATCCTCTAAATCAGTCTGGAATCTCAGTGTTCAAAGTCCTGTTAGTCTTAACTAGGGGCAATTTTGCCCCCTAGGTGTTTGGCAATATCTGGAGATGTTTCTGGTCACTACAACTAGAGAGCACATGCCATTGACATCTATCGAGGCAAGTGATTTGGCTAAGCATCCTATCACACACAGGACAATGCCCCCAACAGGTAATGGATGAGAAAAGGCCCATGGAAATGAAGACGATAGACATACATACTCAAGGTATGAAGGAGGCAAAACTGGCAGAGTCGACCACCACGAATGCGAATGACAGGGGAGAAGTAGGGAACTTCAGCCAGGCCTCCAACTTCAGTGACTAAGAACAAACTCATACAGTTCACCAAGAGAAAGAATTCAAGCAGGGGTGCAGCGGTGCCCTGCAGGAAGAGAGTGGAGAGGAAAGAAAGCTGTTGAACCTTATCCATACCTCCATATCCATCTTTGAATCTTATCCCAAAACCACATTTTCTAGCTCCTTGGTGCTCCTGTAAACACTCAATCCAAGCTTATTCGTCATGGTGAGCTAAAACAAATAAGCCCCAAATCTTAATAGCATAAGATTATAAACTGTTTTTGTTCTGGGTTTTTTTTTTTTCCCTCATTCATGTCACAGTCCAGTGCAGGGTTGATAGGGGAGAGAAGTCTTTCTCTGCTCTATGCAGTCATTCAAAAACACATATTCCTTCCACTCAGTGGCTTTATTATCCCCTAGGCTCAAAATCCTCCAGTGAATCCAGTACATCTAGTGGAGCTGATGAATGAAAGATTCCAGGGAGGGGTCAAGTTTGGAAGGGGCAGACATCACTGCTAACAGTATTCCATTGATCTAAATTCAGTAATATAGTCCTACCCAGTGCAAGACAAAATGAGAAATGGTCTTGCTGTGACCAGAAAGAAAAGGAAAGAGATTTGAGGAACACATAGAATCCTGTGCCACACAGAGCATTACCAAAATGGAGCCCATCCTTACACTTTGCTTAGTGAACAGACCTGTTGTCCAGTCAGCCTAAGCTAGGACCCCTGAATGGCTGCCCCGCCACCAGCTGGGCCACTATGTGCATTAGTGCTATTGATTCTCCCTATTGAACATGGGTTCAATCTGTCTCTTCCCTTCTACTCATTTAAAAACAACTTGGGTAATTCGTGTCATACTTGGAACATTTCAGAACCTTCTCAACTTATCTTGCTTAGTCTTCTCCATCTTCAGTGTAGTTTCCCCATTGCACAAAGTAAAGTTTCTGAACTACAAATCTGCCTGACCATATTTTTTCTCTGCTTAAATTCCTTTAGTGAACAACCATTGCCCTTAGAATAAGCCAAACTCTTTGATCCAACATATGGAGACTCTTCATTATCTAGATCCTATTTACTCTTCAGGCTACCCTGTCATCACTCTGCATTCCAACCAACAAACTATCATACCTTGAATTCTCTGAGCTGACCTCATTCTTACAAGCTTTCAGACCCCTGTTCATGCCATTCCCTGGACTGGGAATGCTCTTACCAACTCCTCTATCCCAACATTTCTCACTTGGTTGTCTCTTACTTATACCACTCAGCTCTGCAATCATTGTTTCAGAAGTACCTAAACCTTTCTGCCAATTTTCACCAGAAGGCACCTGTGCTGATCTCACCCACGGTGTTTACCATGCTGTAATTTACACACCCATTTCACTCCCTAGACATCGTATTCATCTGTACCCCCGGTGCCTAACATAGCAACTGGCACATTGAATTACTCAACATATATCCAAAGAACTTAAACCACATCCATCATTAGAATGACAAATGAATTACTGTAAGTTGTCATTTAAAAAAAAAAAAGGAGGGCTTCTGGCCACCTCCCATCACCCAAACAGGCCTACTGCTAGACAAAAATATCAATAACAGTAAATAATATCTTCCCAATAAGTATCACCTAGAGTCATAAGCTGCAATTATTCATTCTATTCCTGAAATATTACTGGTGATTATAAATGTGTTTTCAAACACATTTAATTACCTTGCTACTATCTCCTTCCATTATACTCAGTTGATTAAAAACAAATTACTCTTCCTAGTTGAGTCTAATTCTTTGAATACTTGATTTCTTCCAGTTTATTGAGATATAATTGACATACAACACTGTAAATTTAAGTTGTGCAGCATGACTTGACATATGTATATATAGTAAAATGATTACCACAATAAACTTAGTTAGTATCTATCACTCCAATTACATTTCTTTTCCTTGTGCTGAGACCTTTTAGGATCTACTCACTTATCAACTTTCAAATATACCATATAACATAACTACAGTGTTTATGTTGTATATTACATCCCTGATACTCATTCTCTTAGAACTGTAAGTTTGTGCCTTTTGATCACCTTCACCTAACTCCCTCACCTCTGGCAACCACAATCTGACCTCTTTTTTATTAATTTTTGTATTTGAGTATAGTTTACACACAATGTTACATTAGTTTCAGGTGTACAACATAGTGATTCAACTTTTCTACACGTTATTCTGTGCTTACCACAGGTAGAGCTACCATCCATCACAACACAAAAGTATTACAATATTATTGACTATATTTTTCTACGAGTTTAGATATTTTTAATATTCCACATTTAAGTGAGATCATACAGTATTTGTATTTGACTACTGTGTATCTGAATCTTAACTTAGTGTCTTAATACATCAAGAGAAAAATCTCACAATGGATATTGACTGGTCTCATGTAGACCTAGTGCTGCCCAGCAAGCCTACTACATTTTCTGTACAATTTCCCCTTCCAGTCTCCTAAAATTCCATTTCATTTCTTCCCATTCTTTTTTTTTATATTATGTTAGTCACCATACAGTACATCCCTAGTTTTCAATGTAAAGTTCCATGATTCATTACTTCTGTATAATTTCTTATTTGTCCTCAAGCCTCCAACACCTCCTTCCATGCCCATAATCTCAGCCAAAGACCTCAATGATTATTTCATTAAGATAATAGAAGGAAGCAAAATAAAACTTCCACTTGTTACCATCATGTCTGCCTGTCTGCCTGAATCCATATCTTCCCTTCTCCCCTTACACAGAAAAATATTTGTGATTTTGTCTAAGATTAATTCTGCATTTCTGTTCTAGATTCCATTCCCTCCCAGGTACCTACTCAAGGAATCAATTTTTCAATTATTCATCTTCTCTGCTACAATATGGGTGTGCTCTCTCTCCTCTCTCCTCTCTCTCTCCCTTTCTCTCTCTCTCTCCCCTCCCCACTCAATAATTCTCCTCAGTATTGAAACATTCTGATTAACATTGACCACCTTAAAAATAAACCTCTCCAGGGGCACCTGGGTGTTTCAATTGGTTAAACATCTGACTCTTGATTTTGGCTCAGGTCATGATCTCAAGGTCATGAGACAGAGCCCTGCATTGGGCTCCATGCTGGGCTTGGAGCCTGCTTGAGATTCTCTCTCTCCCTCTCTTTCTGCCCCTTCCTCCCCACCCCCACTCATGTTCCCTCTTAAAAAATAAAATAAAACAAAATAAAATAAAATAATAAATAAATAAATAAACCTCTCCATTGACTTCACAGTCTTCTGCAGTAACTAACTCATCTCTTCCTTTCTTTCATAGCAAATTCTTCTAAGGTTTTGCTACTTCCTCAATCTTCCTTCTTTCTTTTCCACAAAAACCCTCTTATCAAGGCTACCAGTGACCTCCACATTGCCAGGTTCATATGCCACCTCTCAGACATCATGTTACTTACTTACCTCACCTGCAACATTTAACATAGATGATCAGCCAGCTCTTCTTCGATCAGCCAGCTCTTCTTCAAACAGCCCCTTTTTCAGCCCACAGAGTTATTGGTTCTCATTCTCTTTCACTGGCTGCTCCTTCTCAGTCTCATTAGCCAGCTACTTCTTGTGTTCCAGATTTCTAAATACTAGAATGACCCAGAGCTCTGGCCTTGGGTTTCTTCTCTTTTCTAGCCACAGACACTTTAAAAAAAATAATAGCAATAAACAACCATCTACTAAGTCATACTAAGAGGGACATGAAGAAATCACTAAAGGAAATACAATAGTATAATTAAAGTCAAGTGTTTCATGTAATCTCATTAATTCAATGCCATCTACAGGCAAATGACATACACATTTAAATATCCAGCCCCAACTTCTCCCCTGAACTACAGACTCTTATTTCCAGCTGCCTACTCACCATCTCCACATCCATGGTTAAGAAATATTTTGAATAGAGTATGTCCAAGATCTAAGTCTCTATATTCCCAATCACACTTCTAGTCCATCAGTCCTACCTCAGCAGATTGAAATTTCATGCTTGCCCTCATGGAAAATCTTAGAGCCATCCTTAATTCCTTTCTTTTCCTTTTATCCCTCATCTGATCCTGCTGTCTCTATTTTCAGAATAAAATAGAATCTTCCTATTCTCCCTGCCTCCAACAATATAACTCTGAGTCTGAACCATCATCAACTCTCTTTTGGGATTTTATAATAATCTCCAAACTGACCTCCCTCTGCATCCCTGTATCTTCCTTCAAATGGTCCTTTAAAAAAACAAACATGTGAGGCCACATAACTCCTCCCCTCCAAGTCTTCCAGTGCTTCCGATATCACTTCAAATGCAAACATTCTATCCATCTATAGTCCTGTCCCTGCAATTTCTCTGATACTTCTACCACTCTTATCCTTGCTTACTCCTTTTCAACAAACTGGCTGCCATATGATCTGTGAATACCATAACACACATGCATCCCAAGGCCTTTGCATCCAGCCCTCTGCCTGACATGTCCTTCCTCCAGACAGGCTAAAATGTCAAGACTTCATTATCACATTATGAGAGACATTTGCCCTAACCACTGTAACCAAAATGATACTCCCTTCCTCTCTGCTGTTGGCCTGCTTTGCTTTTGCTCCTTGGCATTTCTCACAACCTGACATATTTATGTGTTCGCTGTCTGTATCTGCCATTAGGGTAGAGGATACAGTTTTCTCCTTAAGAAGAGAAACCTTGTTTTACTCAGTTCAATATCTGCAGTACATAGAAGAATTCCAGCCATGCAGTAATGATCAATGAATGATCAATAATCAATGAATTACAGTAACTAGAATGCTTATATCAAGCAGAGTTACAGATTGAATTGTGTTCTCCCAAAATTCATATGTGGGCACCCTGTACCACAGTATGACAATGATTGGAAATGAGTTATGGTTGAATGAGGTCATGGGGCAGGGAAGCAGGCTGATCCTCTAGGATTGTTGTCCTTGGGAGAAGAAACACTGGAAAGCCATGTGGGGACCTAAAGAGTGGGTGCCCATCTGCAGGCTAGGAAGGAAGCTCTCATCAGAAACAGAATCAGCCAGCACCTTGATCTTGGACTTCACAGCCTCTAGAACTGTGAGAAATAGATATCTATTGTTTAAGGCACTCAGTCTGTGGTGCTTTGTTGTGGCAGGCTGAGTAGATGAATACAGGCAGCATTAGAAATGACAAATCCTAACTCCACCAGTTACCAGCAGTGTGACCTAAGGCTCTCTGCACCTCTGTTTCCTCATCTGTAAAATGGGAATGAGTAATATCAGTATTTACATCAAAGTAATAGTGTGAGGACTAAACTGAATTAACGCATATGAAGTATTCAGAACAGGGCCTGGGACATACTAAGCTCTTAAGTAATGTTAGCAATTACCATGGACTTGATTTGGTAAAAAGCTAATAAGGTTTTCAGGGCACTGCTTTTATCATCATTAAGTGATTTTTTTAGTACTTTATCACTTACAAAGAAATTTTTACATTTATTATTACACTCTATTCTCACAACCATCCCGTGAATCATGAATAATCCAACATTAGAGGTGAGATGGAGGCACAGAGAAGTAAGAACAAAGAAAGCATACATGCATGTGCACATGCACGCTCAGACAAACTCAGATCCTGTTCTGTTGGATGACCTCCTACTCACCCTTCAAGCCCTATACCCACATTGCACCTTGAAGCCTTGCTGAAACAACCCTGTTGTGGAGTTGCCTTGACCTTCTTTCTGCCCACTGTACTTGTTGCCAACCATTACAAGTAGGCTTCTCCCAGTTCTCTTTGTCCCGTGGATTCTGAGCTCTTTTTATGCTAGTATCATGCCCTAAGTTACCTTCCTAGGTCACGACAGTTCTGTGCATGTGGCAAGAGTTCAATAATTATTTCCCTGGCATGACATACTCAGCCAGAACCCATATTTCTCTGGCTTTAATACTAGTTGTATCAGCTGATTTGAAGAATGTCCCCTCTCAACAAAAGCTCCACTGCAAACAGCCCCTTGAGAATGTGTCATACATGCTGCCTTATTCCTACTTCATCCCCCTGGATGCCCTTAGTGCTGTCTGTTGACAAGACATCTGCTCTGCTGCATCTCATAGGAAAACACTGATATCTCCTCTGTCTCTCCCTGTCTCCCAGAATTCCCTCCATGCTTCTTGCTCTGTCCTGTCATCTGAAGCCCATCTCCCTTGTGCGCCCCTCCAATTTAGGAGATACCAGTACAATTACCAGAAACTCCAAGGCCTTGCTGGCCAGTGAGAAAAACTCTCATAATTTTACTTAGAGGCTCCTCTCCCTGGAACTGAGCTCTGAGTCCATAGCCCCTGGGCAATAAGGCAAGTCTAAGTACAGACAGCAAGCATTTACTCATTGGCCATGGCTCATCACCAAAAGCCAAGCCTGTGAGCCTGGTCTTCAGTGTCCCTGAGGATTCTTGCAGATGCCTGACCTGCTTTGACTCTACCATCTCTCCCTGATACATCCTAAAATGTGAGCCAACCTGAGACTCAAGTCGGTGTAAACCTGCCTGGACTACAAAGTGAGTAACTAGCAAGGGGTAGATGGAACCATAACCTATTTAATCAATAGCCCATGACTTTTCCATTTCCACTTACCATGGTGTCTTTTTCCTTGGAGTTGGGTGCCCAAAGGCATGAAGCATAAATAATAAGTTTAGTGCTCCTGACTTTAGGTACAGCTATGCCGATAAATTGAAAACTTCTTGATCCCAGTTCTTAACTCTGGCACCCAGATGCCCTGGTAGAGAGAAATTATTAGTCTTGACTGTTTTCCATACTGTTCTCGCTCAGCAAGGAAAAAAGATACCCCAAGAAGAAAGTAGTTTTGATATATCTCTGTTAGAGAATCAAAAGAAGAAATACTTGCCCTTTTGATCACATTACTAGAAGGTTTAGGGGGCAGTTGGAGAAATTAGTACACCATTGTCTGCCCTATTGATGGTCCCACAAACCTATTTCCTATCCCCAACTTCCCAAAATATTTAAAAGAGAAATCTACAGTAGGAGAGGAATTTAGAGAGAAGAGATGCTCACGTGTTAAGGCCTGTGGTAGTGCAGCCATCAGTCTACCATGGCTTGTATGCTAAACTGCAAAATGGCTGCAATTCTTCACCTCCCTCTGAGTCCACACCCCTTTTGTTATGTGGTATAATTGTGTGCAATGTGGTTTATTTCCCCTCCCCTTGAATCTGACCTAGTCTTGGGTCTTGGTTTGACCAACAGAATATAGTGGAAGTGGTCAAGCACTAGTGCTGAGCACAGGTCTTAACAGTCTTTAAGTTCTGTTCATTCACTTGGAATTCTGCTGAACAAGCACAAAGTAGTTTGCTCCAGAGGAAGGTACCTAGAGAAATAAGGTGATTTGGTTAAAGTTTGCTATAGCCATTAAGTAACAGAATCAAAGGAGAATCAAACTCTCTAATTCTCTAGATTCTAATGGTAATGCTTTTCCCAATATGCATTTTCCCTAACCCCATCCTCCCCAAGGAATTAGTTATGTCAATCATAATGGAAACAAAACAGTTATGTCCACTGGTAAAGAGAAGGGGCCTTAATCTGACCAAGGTTCGTCTTATAATTTGCTTTACCTGCTACAATTCTTGGAATAGTAAGCACTTTAAGTCCTCAGTGCTCACAATTCTGGGCTTCTAACCCGAAGGCTACTAAGTGAAAGCAATTAGGATTCTTTACCAGAGATTTTTTTCCAGCTTTATTGAGAGATCATTGACATATAACACTGTGTAAGTATGGGGTATGCAACTGTGTTGATTTAATACACTTATATTACAAAATGATTACCACTATAACATTAGCTAATACCTCCATCATGTTACATGACAACCATTTCTTTTTTTGTGGTGAGAACATTTAAGATCTAGTCCTATGGCAACTTTCAAGTATATAATACAATATTATTAACTAAAATCACCATGTTGTACAATACACTATCCTCAGAATTTATTCATCTTACAAATGGAAAGCTGTATCCATTGACCAACATCTTCCCTCTTCCCCCACCTCCTAGCCCCTGGTATCCTCCACTGTAGTCTGTTTCTATGAATTTGGGGTTTGTTTTGTTTTGTTTTAGATTCCATATATAAGTGGTATCATATGGTATTTGTCTTTCTCTGTCTGGCTTACTTCACTTAGCATAATGTCCTCAAAATCCATCCATGCTGTCACAAATCAGGACTTCCTTCTTTCTCATGGCTGAATACTATTCCATCTTATATATACAGCATATCTTCATTTCTTTATCACTCCTTTATCAATTATGCATTGTTAGACACTTCAGTTGTTTTCACATCTTGGCTAGTGTTAATAATGCTGCAATGAACATGGGGTGCAGACATCTCTTCAAGATCCTAATTTCCTTTAAATATATACCCAGAAGTGGAATTGCTGGATCATAAATTTTAAGAAGCTTCCATACTGTTTTCCATAGTGCCTGTACAAATTTACATTCCCACAACAGTGCACAAGGTTTCCCTTTCTCCACAATCTTGCCAACAGTTATCTCTTGTTTTAATGGTAGCTATTTTAACATGTATGACGTGATATCTCACAGTGGTTGATTTGCATTTTTCCTGATGGTTACTGATGTTGAGCGTCTTTTCAGGTACCTGCTGGTTATTTGTATGTCTTCTTTGGAAAAAATGCCTCTTTAGTTCCTCTGCCCATCTTTCAATTGGATTACTTTTTGTTGCTGTTATTTAGTTGTATGAGTTCTCTGCATATTTTAGGTGTTAACTCTTTATCAGAGGTATGATTTGCAAATATTTTCTCCCATTCCATAGGTTACCTTCTCATTTTGCTAATTGTTTCTTTTAATCACTCCTATTCAAGATAGTATCAGAAGTCAAAGCCAGAATAATCAGGTAAAAAATAAATAAATAAAAGGCACTAAATTAAGAAAGGAAAAAATGAAATTGCCTTTGTTTGAAGATGACATGATCTTACAGAGAGAAAATCCTAAGAACGCCACCAAAAAAAAAAAAAGGCTAGAACTAATAACATATTCAATATATTTGCAAGATACAAAGTCAACATACAAAAGTCAGTTGCATTCATATATGCTAACAATGCAATAGCTGAAAAGGGAATTTTAAAAAATCTTTTTCACAATAGCAACAAGAACAATAAAATATTTAGAGATAAACATAGCCAGAGGTGATAGATCAAAACACTGAAAACTGAAAGACTGATGAAAGAAATTGAAGAAGACACAGCCAGATGGAAAGATAGCCCTTGTTCATGGATCACAAGAATGAATATTGTTAAAATGTACATGCTATCCACCATGATCTACAGACTCAATGCAATCTCTACCAAAATTCCAATGCCTTTTTTCAAGAAATAGAAAAAAAATCTTAGAATTTTTATGGAACTATGAAAGATTTCAAACAGCCAAAGCAATCTTCTTGAGAAAGAAGAACAAAGCTGGAGGCATCGTACTTCTTGTTTTCAAACTACAGAAATGAGTGATACTGTAAAAGAATATTAATTAGATAAAAGATGGTCACAAAAAGTGTCCACTCAGTTTATGGGTCTGCCATTTTACACATCTTCTTTGTATTATTGGTTCCACCTTAATAGTCATGTTTTCCAGTTGGCCATGTGGCCATTACTATTTTCCTTCTCAACTTTGACCTTCATCTTAAATTTCCCTAACATTCTTCGTGTTTACTAGTACTTAAGGGAATTAAACTATTAAGTAATACAACTAATTTATTGCACAGGAAAACTCATTTTTTAAATTTTATAATCATGCCAAATATTAAGATGGTGAATACACCAATAATGTGACCCCCCAAAGTCATCCCTTGCCTTGTATCTGTGTCATCTCTGGTATAAGACCTTGCAGGGCCACTCTGTGCTCCCATATTGTATACACATTTTAATGGACCACTACAATTATTTTTCCTATTCTACTAATAAATCAGTGTGGGTATCTGTAGGTTCTCCAGAAGTTTAGAGTACTGAATAAAGCTGAGCTGACAAAATGTTGATACCAATCTGCAACTTCTATTTTAGTGGATAGTTTCCTTTAATTATCAATAGCAATATAGAGTCACAGTCCTGTATAGACCAATCTTAGGATCCAAGCCCTCCATATACTAATGTTACATGGATCTGTGACATTCTATAACATTTCTTATGTGATAGGATAAATGTCACTAGGTTATTGGAAAAGTAAATGAATGACCTTTAAATATGATCATTAACTAGCTCTTTTCTTGTCCAAGCATGACTTTCTGCCCTCCTACACAAACTCCAGATGTTAGACTTATCTGAACCTGACCAACCTAATTAGCATAGGCTAAATCTTACTTTGACCATCTCATGTTCAGAATTAAAGAAGTTGTTTATCAAGTGTTGTTCACTGTAATGGGGCTTGCCTTCTGCAATCTATTCAGCATGCAATTTTCATTTTGTTCATGAGGAAAACTACTGGTTATAATTGGTCATAGATATATTGAGAAAAGCTGTTCTTTACTGGGTTAAATAAAATATATTACTAAACTAATTTCACCCTATATTTACATTTTAATGTAACTACTAGAAAATTTAAAATTACAAGTGGTCCACATTATATTTCTATTTGATAGCATTTCTCTGTGCAATAGAGAAAACATGCCTTACTTTAGATTATCTGTGAACTGTGGCGCATTGACAATGTATATAAAGCCTTCTGTTTATATAGGACAGTTACTGGATTTGGCTGTTGCTCTTCCCCAGAGCAATTAGTCATGTGGTGAATAAACTAACTTAAATAGAAGTCTGTGAACTAAACTGGAAATATTTTAGGACTCTTTCAGCGTTAGTAAAGGAAAGAAGGCTGACATCAGTCAGTTACATTATTAATAATATTCATTATAAGATTAAACAATTGCAATGCTAACTGTTAGGTAACAACAATGGGGGACACACTACAAAAAAACCAGCAAAATTAATAATCTTTCCTACCATATTAGACATAGAATTAATCTATCTTATTCATTTGTTTTTCCTTAATGCTCAAATGAATTGTTTTGGTGAAAAATATAAGTGGAGCTGACCTTTCCTTTGTTAACATATGGATTTAATGCTTCTGCCCTACAAAAATAGCAAAACATCAAAACTCAAGAATTTCAGAGTGAGAACTGTCAGCTTACTGGGAAGAGTTGTAAATAAAGAAAAGGAAGGATGGAAGGGAGGGAGGGAGGGAGGATTCAAATAAGTGTGCTTCAATTTTAAAGTAAGTTTACACTTGAACCTCTAAATTTCTAGTCTTTGAAAATCTTTGTTTTTAAGGAAACTAGCCTCAAAACAATAATTTCAAGAATGCTCCAAATTTGTGCATGGGAAGATACACAGTAGGAAAGAAAGTGGAATAAGAGAAAATGCAAGGGGAGGCGGGGAACACAAAAAGAAAACAGTCAAAAGGAATATATATATCTTCTCCACATGGGGCACACACTAGCAATATGAGGTTACAATAATGGATTGCTTACTGAGCATCTTCCAGGTCAGGCATGTCTCCAGTTCTCAACCCTGCTATGTAAAAATTATCCTATTTCCCATTTGAAGAAGCAGAGATTCAAAAATATTGAGGTTAAATACATTAGCTGAATCAGTAAGTGGGCAGACTGAGAACTTAAATCCAAGTTTACCCAGCCACAAAGTCCATTATTTCCCCACTTCTAGAAGATACGCTCCTACCTTCAGTATATAATCCACATCCCCAAAGTGTATGTAGAACATGATGAGTAAATGCAGGACTTCTTGTGTGATTAGGATCTGATCACAAAGTGGTCTCTTTGAAATCAACCACCGCTCTACATGCTGGGGTCCAGTGCTGTCCAATATAGTTGTCACTAACCACATGGAAAATCACCCCAGATTTCAAAGACTTAGAACAAAGGGAAAAATGTAAAATGTCAATAATTTTTATATTAATCACATATGAATTTGGCAATGTTTGGATATATTGGGGTAAAATGAAATATATTATTAACCCTAATTTTACCTACTTCACTTTCCTCTTTTAATGGGGCCACTAGAAAATTTTAAATTACAGGTATGGTCCGTGTTATATTTCTGTTGGACAGCATTGCTCTGGGGTATAAAGAGAACACTTACTATTGGTAGACAAATATCTGACATGGTGTTGCTGGTATACGCCATAAGAGCAAAAATGTTCTCCAGAAAAACTGAATTTGTCCACCTCATGGTAGATAGAAGTCACTGTGTGTCTAACCACAGCCCTGTTTAACAGGCCTGGGCAGCCATCCCTCAGCCGCAGAGTGTAGATGGCCTACAGTTCACAGGGGCCTCTTCTCTGGAATATTCTTCCAGGCTGATAGGAGCCACCTGGCCAGGGAAGCTATAACTTTCTCTCACCTCCCTCCCCTCACTGAAGCAGACAATGATTAATACTTTATTTAGTCATCAAAAGCCAATCTGTTTGCCTTGAAGGCACAGAAGATTGTGGTGCTGTTTCTATTTCCAAAGTCCCTGGTGGAAAAGCCAAGATTAGACTTTAACTAGCTCAGCCCCTTCCCCTGCCTATCCTGCTTAACTCCCTTCCTTATGACTTTGTGAGTTTTCTTCTATTTGTTTGGTTGGTTTGGGGAGATTTTTTGGTTTTGTTTTCTTTCTTTTTCTTTCTTTCTTTCTTTCTTTCTTTCTTTCTTTCTTTCTTTCTTTTTTCTTTCTTTTTCTTTCTTTCTTTCTTTCTTTCTTTCTTTCTTTCTTTCTTTCTTTTTCTTTCTTTCTGTGTGTGAAAATACTCTCAGTATACCAGAGAGCCCTAAATGCTTGTGTTGGCTCTGCTTCTAGAGAACACAACCTGAGAGGAGGCTAAACAGGTTCTGGCACCAATTCTAATGTTGAGGGGAGGAGGTCCCCAAACC
Source organism: Ailuropoda melanoleuca (assembly GCF_002007445.2). Taxonomy (NCBI): domain Eukaryota; kingdom Metazoa; phylum Chordata; class Mammalia; order Carnivora; family Ursidae; genus Ailuropoda; species Ailuropoda melanoleuca. The sequence continues at coordinate 40,331,819 of NC_048223.1, forward strand.
AATAAACAATTTTCAGGTGAGTGTCCTACAATTCAACTCAATTCTGACACTGTCTACCCAGAGATAGCACCACATTGCACAGATCAATGGTTCAGTCCTATAAAACTACCCCCCCACCCACTTCAGACACCAAAGGCCCAGGTTGTCACCTGGGTGACTGGCTATAAAGGAGAGGTTCTCAAGACCCCTCCTTGTCTGTCATCAATTTGCAAGAGCAGCTCATGGAGCTCAGGGAAACATTTTCCTTACTAGACTTCCTATTTATTATAATAAGATGTAACTCAGAAATAGCCAGACAGAACAGATGCACAGGGCAAGGTATGGGGAAAGGGCACAGAACTTCCATGCTCTTTCCAGGGCACCACTCTCCCAGCACTTCCACATGTTCATCAATGGAAGCTCTCAAATCCTCTCCTTTTGGGTTTGTATGGAGGCTTTATTACGTAGGCATTATTGATTAATTCACTGGCCATTGGCAATTGAACTCAATCTTTAGCACCTCTCCACTCCCTTTCAGTCCCACCCCTCTAATCACAGGGTTGGTTCTCTTGGCAAACAGCTCCCATCCTTTGGTTACCTAAGGGCTATCCAAAAGTCACCACATTAATATAACAAAAGGCAAAGTTATGGCTTTTATCACAAGAAATTCCAAGGGTTTGGGGAACTATGAGCAAGGAACCCTGGAGGATGACCAAATACCTATGAGAAATATATAAATCACAGTATCACAGGCCCAGATTTTTAAGTGTCTTCCCACAGCAAATTATATACATGTATTAGTACTAATAAAAATGTGGTAAGCACAGCAACAATTACAAATGGCTTCAAGGACATAAGTTTATTAACACTTTTCTTTATGTCTAACCGCAGTACAAAAGATACATTTTATGATGATGGTTAGCCTCCATTCTGGTTTCAAATGACATAAGAAAAAAATAAACGCAAAAAATTTCAAATATGATCCTGAGATTTATTTTACATTGCATTCCTAATACTGGATTAGAGAAACAAACATCTCATAAAGTTTAGTAGGACTGACTAAAGAAGAAAGCAAAGGGAGCTAATGTGCACACCAGTTACACTGGGAACCAAGCTAGATACTTTCAGACGTCATCTCCTTTAACCCCTGAAATCACTGCTCCTATTTTATGGACGAAAATCTTAGTTGCTCTTAACTTATCCTAGGTCACCCATCTAGCAGTAAAAACATAGAGCCTGGTGTAAACACACATCTAACTCCAAATCTGATCATCTCTCTGCTCGCTTAGTAATTTCCAAACTTTTCTGATTGTTCACCCTTATAATAATTAATCTCCACACTCAATGTATAAAGTTCTAATTATTCTAGGACACTGAAAAAAATGTGAATAAATTTCTTTAACTACCAAATCAGTGAAGAAGAGTAGAAGCCATGTCATCTCACCATTTTGTTATTGTTTAGTCTGTTTGCATTATTAGAACCCTCTTCAATCTACTTGTTTCTTTATAGAAATTCTGCAGTCAGTTGTCTATTTTGTGAGTGTTGGTTCGGTTAAATCTAAATAGTAGCTAAGAATGCATATAGTATTGCACAACACTGAAAGCAAATGAATGTAGAGGGGTGTGCACTCTCCTCAGGAAGCCTGACATCCAGCCTGAAAGAGGGCATCTTTCTCAATCTATATGTTAAATACATATTAGAAAGGTTTTGTAATTTCTATGTGTTCTAGGTGGCAAAGGATTTTAATGAATCTGTGACTTGGTTTTTGTAGGTTTTACAGTTGGCCTTTTGGTGCTAGAATCTTCCCACATTATAGATCACTCTTTCATCCCATAATGCTTTCCAGGAGTGTTAGGATCCTGTTATTCCTCTGGGGTCCCACTATATGATTTAAGCCTCTACTACCATGAGATCTTTTCACTGGAATCAGTGTTTGGGCTTCTTTCCTGCATGATCAGACTTTCTGATTAATTCAGCTGTGTGGACCTCCAACCCAACCTCCTAACCAATACCATTGGGCAAATGACTGAAACAGAGAGCTTGTGTGACAATCCACCCTAATGTCTTTGTTTTGGTCTGATTTTAAAGCAGAAGAAGTGCGTCAATTCACTGTTTTGTGCTTTTTCATCTTGTCTAAAAATTGAATAGAGATGCCTGCAACTCAGAAGTGTCTTCTGTTCTCAGAGACCTAAGCAAGTAGAGCAGGTATGAGTTAGTCTCCTTCACTGGCCACCCTAGGTTCCCCCATCTTTTTGATCTTGGGATATCTCCCTCACCTGGAACAAAACTTCCTCTCAAGGACTCTATTCACCATACTCACTCAGTGGTGTAAATGACCAACAACAGCTGAAGGTGCTGACCTTACCCAGGGAGATTTTCATTTGAGAGAGGATCAAAGTGCTAACCCTAAGAGCAGGACATCTACCAGCAACCTCACAGAAGAGTTCTCATGGTGTTGATCTAGCAGGGCACTATTCTTGTCAAGACCTTGACAAAAGGGTTCTGTTTTCAAGTGTATTTGGGAAACCTGATATCCCAGATTCCCCTGTTGGATACTTATTCATAGATCATGTTCAGATGTGTATTTAAGTCACTTACAGAAACCCAGTTAGAGAGACCCAGTCAAGTTAGTTTAATACTTTTTCTCCCAAATTTATTTAACCATATGATTATGCTCTCCCCTTCCACCCCCAAAACACTCATAGATGTCACATGGAACTACTAGCAAACAGAACGCACCATTGGAAAAATTAAGGGGCCAATTCCAGTCAATCAGGCCAATCAGGAAAACATTGTGCCAGACACATCTCCCAGAGTCACGAGGAAGAACATTTGTTCTGGCCTTGAGAGCAGAAATTGGTGAAGCCTCAAAGACAGCTTCAAGAGTAGCTTTCCAGAGTAAGCATCTTATCAGTGTACAGAGCAGCTAAGCCATGTTTTATATTATTGCTGTTACTGTTTTTGAATGGTACATAGGAAGTATTTGGGGATTCTGGCCAGTCTTTCAGAATCTAAAGTACACAAAGCCCTTTGTCTACAAAAATACAACTATCAGTGTAATGATTCAGAAGTCCAGAGGTGAGCTCAGCCCTGTATAAAGGGTTCAGTGGCATAGACAGCTTCTCCTTCAGCTCTACACTGATTTCTATAAATTGGCATTAGCTTTCCCTTCTCTCTACAGATCCAGGTTAACTCCAGCTTTCACATTCTTCTACCCTTAATTCACACAGGTAGCCCTGTTCCTGCGCACATGCTTTTACTGATTCCTATGATGGGGCAGGCTGCCAAAAGCAAAGGGCTGGAAACCTAAACACCTGGCATTGCTTTCTTATTCCTCCATTTTCCTGGGTACATTATATAACTTTCTCAAACCTCAGTTTTCTCTTCCTTAAAATGCATTAATTGTAGCAGAGAGGAGTTGACAGATAATTGTCTCATAATAAATGTTAATTCAATCTAGAATCCTTTTCCCTCCAGGACTGCACTCACATTGATTTTTCCAAACTGCCATCTTGCCTTCTCTTTTTGTGACCATGAAAGTATTGAACTTGCTCTCAAAGCTTTTAGATCTTTTCACCCAATGGCTGACTGAGAGAAACAAAGACAAGTTCCTTGTCTTAAGGAGGGCCAACTCTGTGGTGGCATTCAACATGAATTAGGTTTAGGCTACATTTCAACTATACCTACATCCTCACCTAGCTTCTTCCCTGTAATATCCTGCTTCCCTCATTTCCTTATAATTTCCATCTGAAATCATCACCTCAATAAATCAATTGTATAAGAATTCCTATCTCAGGCTATTTTTAGGGAACTTGAACTAAAACATTATCCATCAACTTTTCTCCATTAACCTTTTCCCTTCACTTTGCAAATTTCATTTGGTCCTCTGTCTTTGATCTTACAACCAGTAGAATACAAATTTCCTCTTTCCAGATACCAATGTTAAATATAAATATAAATCATTTTTCTCTGGAGGCTCTCTCTCTTGAAAGCTTTCTACAATCTCCAGGCACCTCTAAAATACACAAGTTTTACCCTGCTAACTAGTTAATCCTGTTGATTGGCAAATATAAATACAGAAAGTTTATCAAGAGATTAACTAACAGGGATGCCTGGATGGCTCAGTTGGTTAAGCATCTGCCTTTGGCTCAGGTCATGATCCCAAGGTCCTGGGATCAAGTCCCACATCTGGCTCCTTGCTCAGCGGGAAGTCCGCTTCTCCCTCTGCCTGAAGCTCCCCCTTCTTGTGTGCTCTCTCTCTCTGTCTGATAAGTAAATAAGATCTTTCAGAAAGAGAGAGAGAGTTATATAACTAACATAAGTATCCAAATTGTTTTTCAAATCTGAACTTGTCAATCTTTTAGTGACCATCTACAAAGCCTCTTTGATCATAATGACCACTAAAAGAAAGACAATAATCCTGTAATGTGGCTCCATTGTTTTTGTTCCTTCCAGCACAGATAGTCCCCAGACTCTAGGGTCTCAAGTCTCTGATACACTCTTAGCCAATAGCCCTACTTTGTGACTCTCTGGGATCCACACAAGATCTGGTCCATTATGGTACACCTTAGCAAAGTGTTCTGTTTACAGATATGTTTGGGAAACCATGTACACCAGGTCCCTCCATTGTATACACACTCAATTACCCCATAAATGCATAAGTTGAATGCATAGCATTCATGCTTTTAAATGGGATAGATGTGGTGAGGGCAGGGAGTAGAAGAACCTAAGTCTCTAATTTTGCTGTGGTCATTAATCTACTTCGCCAATTTTCCACTCTCTGATACATTCCACGATGTACTATCACTGAACTCAGTATCAATCAAGACTTGACCTCTTGTCTCCCATGCTGCAGCATAGATTTGGATTAAATCCTCATGGACTTCTAGAAAACTTATCTGACCAAAAAATCCTCTCTTCTCCAGGAAACACTGAACAAATATTGACCCAGACTACTTTGCAGATAAATGACTTGAAATTTTCACCCTTGAAGTGCATGCATTTACTTGTGATCATATACCTTCTTTGCATTCAGGCTATGGCCCACCTTCTTCCTTGCAGAGAATAAACAAGAAAACCATTTCTTTCACCTTTGTTTAATTAATGGGAACACTTCCCAGAGGATTAACTTCTTTAAAATTTTAATAGAGTCACTGAGCTCCTGAGTTGCTTTGCCATGATATAGCACTGTAATTGTTATGTTGTTTTAGCTCTTGTAATTGTGTGACTACAATGTGCATACATGTTAGAAAGTTAAATGGGCTGAAACATGACAAAAGAAGTGGTTAATGAAGGATAGGGCTTATGAGCCCAGCTGTTTTTCCTAACCTGCGTAGACAATAAGGGCAGGCTTGCATATCTCTGAGATCCATCACTTTCATAAAAGGTTGGAGTGGAATTGGAGTTATAACCACATCTGGAATAGGGCCAAAGTGAAAGGGTAACTTTCTACTTGCTGCGATGAATGAAGTTCCAGAAGCCAGGATCCTCTCTTCTGCAAATCTGGGAGCACAGTCAATTTGTCTAACTCCATGCAGTGAGAATGTGGAGATCATATTTTGTCACATCAGAAAATAAAATCAACAAGACACTCAATCTATTATCAAGGGATGAGAATAACTTGCCTGGATTTATATGGCAATTTGGGTTCCAGTTATTAGGGGCTAAATTTCACTTTAAAAATTAAAAATTTATCTTGATGACGTCCCACAAGTTCATTTTTTCTTTTGTTTCTCTTGCCTTTGGAGATGTGTCATGAAAAAAAGTTGCTGTGGCCAATGTCAAAGAGGTTGCTGCCTATGTTCTCCTCTAGGATTTTGATGGATTCCTATCTCACATTGAGGTCTTTCATCCATTTGGAGTTTATCATTATATATGGTGTGAGAGAGCAGTCAAGTTTCATTCTTTTGCACATAGCTGTCCAATTGTCCTGGCCACATTTATTGAAGAGACTGTCTTTTTTCCACTGGATGTTTTTTCCTGCTTTGTCAAAGATTAGTTGCCCAAAGAGCCAAAGGGTCAATTTCTGGGTTCTCTATTCTGTTCCACTGGTCTATGTGTCTGTTTTTGTGCCAGTACCATGCTGTCTTGGTGATCACAGCTTTGTAGTACAGTTTGAAATCCGGCATTGTGATGCCCCCAGCTTTGTTTTTCCTTTTCAACAATTCCTTGGCAATTTGGGGCCTTTTCTAGTTCCACACAAATTTAAGGGCTGTTTGTTCCAGTTCTTTGAAAAATGTCATTGGTATTTTGATCGGGATGGCATTGAAAGTGTAGATTGCTCTGGGTAGTATGGACATTTTAACTATGATAAAAAGCTTCTGCACAGCCAAGGAAACAGTCAAAAAAACTAAGAGGCAGCCCACAGAATGGGAGAAGATATTTGCAAATGACACTACAGATAAAAGACTGGTATCCAAGATCTACAAAGAACTTCTCAAACTCAATACACGAGAAACAAATAAACAAATCATAAAATGGGCAGAAGATATGAACAGACACTTTTCCAATGAAGACATACAAATGGCTAACAGACACATGAAAAAATGTTCAAAATCATTAGCCATCAGGGAAATTCAAATCAAAACCACACTGAGATACCACCTTACGCCAGTTAGAATGGCAAAGATAGACAAGGCAAGAAACAACAATTGTTGGAGAGGATGTGGAGAAAGGGGATCCCTCCTACATTGTTGGTGGGACTGCAAGTTGGTACAGCCACTTTGGAAAACAGTGTGGATGTCCCTCAAAAAGTTAAAAATAGAGTTACCCTATGACCTAGGAATTGCACTACTGTTTATTTACCCTAAAGATACAGATGTAGTGAAGAGAAGGGCCATATGCTCCCCAATGTTCATAGCAGCATTGTCTACAATAGCTAAATCATGGAAGGGGCCGAGACATCCTTCAACAGATGACTGGATTAAGAAGATGCTGTCCATATATACAATGGAATATCACTCAGCCATCAAAAAAAATGATATCTCAACATTTGCTGCAACATGGACAGGACTGGAGGAGATAATGCTAAGCAAAATAAGTCAAGCAGAGAAAGACAATTATCATATGGTTTCACTCATTTATGGAACATAAGAAGTAGCAAGATCGGTAGGAGAAGAAAGGCAAGAGGAAAGGGGGATAAACAGAAGGAGAAATGAACCATGGAGACTATGGACTCTTGGAAACAAACTGAGGGCTTCAGAGGGGGCGGAGGGGGAAATGAGATAGGCTGGTGATGGGTATTAAGGAGGGCACGTATTGCATGGTGCACTGGGTGTTATACGCAAGTAATGAATCATGGAACTTTACATCAAAAACTAGGGATGTACTGTATGGTGACTAACACAATATAATAAAAAATATTATTATTAAAAAATAAATTAATAAATAAATAACTCCAAAAAAATAAAAAATAAAATAAATAAAATAAATCAAAATTTAAAATTTACAAATGCTTAAATAAAGTAGTGATACTTAGGCTAGATAGAAATGAGATCCTGAAGGAAGATGATAGCTATCTTGAATATCTAGAAGAAATATGTCCAGAGAGTAAGATAAATTAATGATGAAAAGTTGCATTGAAGTATATTTTTGTTCAGTGTTTAGAGTCCTACAGAAGGAAAATGAATGTTTTGGGTAATTAATAAGTTCCTTATTACTAAAAGTAGTCAAGTACAGCCTAGATGCTATCTTGTAAAAGACTTTTAATATTAAGGAGGTTTGTACTAAATTTTATGTTTAAATTCTAATTCCAAGCTTGGGTGACAAGCACAAGACTAGTATTGAGAGGGGTAAATACACCATAGAGTAGTCCAAAATCTGAACAAATGATCTAATGACTGTGACTGGGTTATGTTCAAATATTGATGGGGTTTTTTTTCCCTGTAATGACCAAAGCAAATGGGGATTCTTTTTGTATAATAAGTCTACATAGAGAATTATATAGCAGTCAAAATAAAAATTTAGAAAAATACATCCTTTAGCTTTGTATGGAGACCTAATTTTCAGGTTGTGATCCTGTTCACCAGGGAAATGCTATTTTCATCTGCCTTTGGCAATATGTCAATATTGTTGATAAAATCTCTTAAAAGGTATTCAATATAGCAGTAAGCACTTGATTGATTCTCTTTTCCAGGTTCAGATCAAAATCAGTTATGGTATAAAATTTATAAGATAAAAGTTTCAAGAAAGCTCTTGGGGAATCTACTTTGTGTCTTTATGAAAAAGTAATGTAACTATAAGTGCCTCTGTGGCTTGGAGCAAAACTATGTATCCTGGAATTTGCATAAACCAAGCTATATATGAAATAAGTTCCCAGGTTGTCATTCAGCCTTTCTCTGTTCCCTATATTTTCTAATGGGTCCCACCAGTATAATCCATTATTCAATCTACTCTCTTCCTCATCATGTTTTGTTTACTCCAGGAACTGCAAATAAAACTCTTCTCACCCAGTTAGATGTCTCTATTAAGCAATGGATTCCACCAACCTGCACTAATCTTGAAGAGTGAAGATTGTATAAATAGCAGTAGAGTAGAAGTACAAGACCATTGGGATGTCCTCAACCCTCCAATATAATATAAGAAGCTAAATGGCAATGATGATACATTCTTTGCCCTCAAGAAGCTTAGGGAAAAGTTAATATTCAGTAAGAATTAGGTTATAATGTAAACACGCACAAATTTCATATTTTCAAAGTTAATCCTTAAAATACTCCTTGCAAACTTTGAGAAGTACATAAGAATTGAGAACAATTGCTGAGACCTCAGATTCATGTCTTTCATCTCAATATGCAGTGAGGGCATTAAATGTAGTGGTAGGAAGAATCACTCTTCTTTCTCTTTTCTTTTTTAATTTATGTATAAACTTAGAAGAACTCATGCTCAGTAAGTGCATGTATAATGTAACTTTATAATATTCTTAGTAACTTAATATATTGGTTCAAATAGTACATAATTTCATATGGTAATGCAAGGGATTCAGAATAACAAAACAATCTTAATAAAGAAAAACAAAATTGTGGGAATTACAGTCTCTAATTTCAAAACTTATCACAAAGCAGCAATAATTACAACAGTGCAGTCCTGGCATAAGGATAGACATAGAGATCTTTTGAATAAAATTGAGAATCCAGAAATAAACCCTTACGTTAATGGTCAATTGTATTTCAGGAAAGGTGCCAAGATAATTAAATGAGGAAAGAATAGTCTTCTTAACAAATGGTACTGGATACCCACATGCAAAAGATTGAAGTCATTCCCCTATGTCACACCAAATGCAAAAATTAACTCAGAATTAATTGAGACTAAATATAAGAACTAAGATTATAAAATTCTTAGAAGAAAATTTAGGAGTAATCATGACCATAAATTAGGCAATAATTTCTTAAATTTAATACCAAAAGTATAAGCAACAAAAGAAAAAAATAAATAAACTGGACTTAAATAAAATTAAAAACTTGTATGCTTTCAGGGACTCCAAGAAAGTAAAAAGATACTCCCACTGAATGTGAGAAAATATTTGCAAGTCATATGTTTGATAAAGGTTTATATTCAGAATATATAAAGAACTCAAATATAAACTCAATATATAAAGAACTCTATAAAAAACAACTCAACAACAGAAAGACAGACAATCCAGTTAGAATGGGCAAAGGAAGTAAATAAACATTTCTCCAAAGAAGAGTTTTTAAATGTACAAAAAGCATATGAAAAGATGTTCAACATGAATAGCCATTAAAGAAATTCAAATCAAAACTATAATAAGATACCACTTCACACCAATGAGGTGACTAAAATAAAGACAGACAATAACAAGTGTTACAGAAGATATGGGAAATTGGATCCATTATATATTTCTGGTAGAAATGTATAATGGTGCAACTGCTTTAGAAAACAAGTTGGCAGTTTCTCAAAGAATTAAATGTACAGTTACTATATGACCTAGCTCTTCCGCTCCTACATATATATCCAAGAGAATTGAAAACATAAGTCCATAAAATATCACACACAAATATTTATAGCAACATTATTCATAATAACTAAAAAAGTGAAATAACAAAAATGGCCTTCAACTGATAGATGGATTAACAAAATATGGCATATCCTTGTAATGATATATTAGTCATGAAAAGGAATCAAGTACTGGTACATGCAATAACTTGGATGAACCTTGGAAGCACTAGTTCTAAGTGAAAGAAATAAGTCACAAAAGGCCACATATTGTATGGCTCCATTTTTGTAAAAATGTCCAGAATAGGTAAGCATATAGAGGCAGAAAGTAGATGGAAATAAAAGAAAGGAATTAAAAAATCCATTAAGGAAAAAAACATAATAATGCATTTCATAGTTTTAGTGGAGGTGTCATCAAGATCAGAGAATCTATTGTTATGTTATTATGTCATATCCACAATTAAATGAGAAAATTGACTTATTGGACTGGTGTGTCAATACTGTGAGAAAAAGCAAAAAGATATTAGAATTCTACAAAGGCAGGAATATGCATTAGCCATCCCAATATGTTCAGCACTCAAAGACGACACAGTCACAGGCAAAAAGAATACACCTAATACATGTTGACAGCATGAGGAAATTCAGCCAATTAGGTCACAATGTCGAGCAAAAAGCATTGTTATTGTTTCCTTTGGGACAATTCATTCATCTACTCTCCTTTTGACGGGCATTTAAGTGGTTCCCAAGTCTTTCCTCCCGTTTCAGTACTATGAACATTCTTAGATACGTCTCCTGGTGTGCATGTGAATGATTTCTCATTCACCTGAAGGGGGATTGCTGGGTTTCAGAATGTGTGAATTTCCAACTTTACAAGATAATTTCAAACTGATTTTCAAAAGGTTAAAAGTCACACACTTTCTTTGGATGAAGAAAAATGGCAATGAAGAAGACCCTTGGTTCTTCAGTGAAGCCCCACTCATCTCTGTATTTCCTTTATATCCTCCTCTCCTTTACTTTCCCTCCCTTGGAGTCATGGAATATAAGGGAAAGAAGGACCTTTAAAAATGTTCAGTTCAACCCATTTGGCAAATGAGGAAACCAAGTTTCAGAGAAGATAAAGTGGCATGCTCAACCCCAAATAGCTAATCACCCATGTGAACTAGGGTTAGAAAGTAAGTCTCTTGATTCCCAGTCTCTTCCCTTTTGTTCCTTTTCTTCATCCTTCCTTTCCTCTCTTCCTTCCAAAGCCCAAGTAGTAGGAAGAGTGGCAAAGAGGAATAGTTATGTTGCAGAAATCAGAACTATTTTTTTAAACTTCTTATCATTAGTTTTTGATGTAGTGTTCCATGATTCATTGTTTGTGTATAACACCCAGTGCTCCATGCAATGCATTCCTTCCTTAACACCCATCACCAGCCTATCCCAATCCCCCACCCCCCTCCCCCCTGAAACCTTCAGTTTGTTTCCCAGAGTCCACAGTCTCTCGTGGTTCATTCCCCCTTCTGTTTCCCCCCCTTCATTCTTCCCTTCCTTTTCCTACCGATCTTTCTGCTATTCCTTATGTTCCATAAATGAGTGAAAACATATGATAATTGTCTTTCTCTGCTTGACTTATTTCATTTAGCATAATCTCCTCCAGTCCTATCCACGTTGCTGCAAATTTTGGGTAATTGTTCTTTCTGATGGCTGAGTAATATTCCATTGTATATATGGGCTACAACTTCTTAATCCAGTCATCTGTTGAAGGGGCATCTCGGCTCCTTCCACAATTTAGGTATTGTGGACAATACTGCTATGAATATTGGGGTACATATGGCCCTTCTCTTCACTATGTCTGTATCTTTGAGGTAAATACCCAGTAATGCAATTGCTAGGTCACAGGGTAGCTCTATTTTTAACTTTTTGAGGGACCTTCACACTGTTTTCCAAAGTGGCTGTACCAACTTGCATTCCCACCAACAGTGTAAGAGGGTTCCCCTTTCTCCACATCCTCTCCAACAATTGTTGTTTCTTGCCTTGTCCATTTTTGCCATTCTAACTGGCGTAAGGTGGTATCTCAATGTGGTTTTGATTTGAATTTCCCTGATGGCTAATGATTTTGAACATTTTGTCATGTGTCTGTTAGCCATTTGTATGTCTTCTTTGGAGAAGTGTCTGTTCATATCTTCTGCCCATTTTTTGATTTGATTATTAGAAATCAGAACTATTTTAGTCATGATTTTTAGCTGTCTCTTTGCCAGGAGAAAGGGAATGAGTGCTGTTGCCTTGGCCCCATCCACCATGATCATAGAATTCCAATGACAGACTCATTTCAAGGAAGTGAAACTATGGATTTCAAGTCACAATTTAGCCATAACACTTTAAAGGACAGGGGCACCTGGGTGCATCAGTTGGTTAAGAATCCAACTCTTGGTTTTGGCTCAGGTCATGATCTCAGGATTGCAAGATGGAGTCCCACATAAGACTCACATACTTAAGTAGAGCCTGCTTAAGATTCTCTCTCTCCCTCTCCCTCTGCCCCTCCTCGAAAGAAAGAAAGAAAGAAAGAAAGAAAGAAAGAAAGAAAGAAAGAAAGAAAGAAACTAAAGGACAATCATTTGGAACACTGATTGTAATGCAGTGTATTGAATGACAAAAGTCATATATTTCAGTGTCAGCTCCATGGTTTATTTTTGCATGACCTCAGGCAAATGGACAAACCTCCATAAGATTCCAATGTCTCATCTAGTGTTGTTATTAACAATTGATCCCCTAGTTCCCAGGGTTGGCAAGAGCATCAAAAATGCAATAGGCACCAGGCAGATTTCTCTTTCAAACTCTTAGTACTTAACCTGGTGTATAGCGGTACCTTAAAAAATGTTCATTGCATGAATAAGTGACTTCACGATTGAAGTGTTTTGAAATTTAGACTGTATAATATACACACAAATTATTAATCTGAACATATTTTTTTTTAAATCCTAGGGCATGTATTGATTGCATGGTGCACTGGGTGTTATACACAAATAATGAACCATGGAACATTACATCAAAAACTAAGGATATACTGTATGGTTACTAACATAACATAATAAAAATTATTATTAAAAAAATCCTTTCCAGATTCACAATTTATCTCAAAACTCCTTCACCATTTGCATTAAAAGTTTCCAGACCCCAAAATTTCTAAGAATTCGGCTTAATCATGAAACCAAAAGGTAAAGTCAATACTATTGGCTATTGTAATAAAGGGATTGAATATAATATCAAAGCTCAAAATCAGGTTGCAGTTAAGCAAGGCTAAAAGCCTCCTTCTTTCTACCCATTCCCTCCTTTACATGTTGTGGGTTGGGTCTAGGGGTTAAGTACTAAATTGCTCTATGGACCATGTTTTCTAAAAGTGGAGGCTCCAAAAGATGTAGAAAAAACAGCATGCATGATCAGGAATACAGCTTCCTTCTGCTAAAGGCAGGGCCTCCTCCACCCTCATTCACCCCTGAGAAGACTTGGGTTGAATGGCCTAGGCCATTCATCTCCAGGCCTTAAGGGAAACTGTATTGTGCTTTTTGTCTATATATCTTTCTCTTTGTCCTCTAGTGCCCTGTGAGCATGCTCGGAGTCATCTTGAATTTTGCACTTGAATTGCGATCCAGACTTAAGTGAAGGTATCAAGTGGGGAAGCCAAGGTCCTATCTAACTCCCAGGACCTCTGGAGTGGGGTGTGAGACCAGGTCCTTGGATAACAATAAAGTTATACTTTGCCTTGCAAGCTTTGCCTAAGTTTTGCAAAGGTCTTTTTTAGGAATCTCTCAATAAATAAGGGCAGCTAAGGATCTGGGTTTTCCTAGGTACTCTAGCTAGATAATGCTGAGTGGGAAGTGTTGAGCAGAACTCAGAGGATCTATTTTTTGGAATATAGGGAAATCTCAAGTTAAAGAGAAGTTGCTGATCTTGTTAGCGTGGAAGATAGTAGACCTTGCAGGAGAAAAAGACAAATAAGTAGAGAAAACATACAGAAATGAAAAAGTTTGCACTATTTAAATTACAACATTGAAAGAAGCCAAGAATGCAGTAGAGATCTAACAAAAAATAGAGCTAAAGGCATTAATCAAATTCAAGAGCATTATAATAAGAATCATCAGAAGCAAATAAAGTGTTTTGTTTTTTTTTTTAAATAGGCGGGCCATATGTGTTCTATTTGGCTCCTTCTTAGGAGAAAGCCGGAGAAGTTCAGAAAAGGATTATCATAAAAAAATAACATCAACAAGAGAAAGAATGTGACATATAGTAAGTAACACATTTATGTCTGTGCTTCTCTGACTGCCCATCAGTACAGATGATAAGTATTGCCCTCTACCTTGCTTTGTATGGCTTCCTTGAAGGAACAATGGACTGGAAAAAGGTGGGGTGGGGCTAGAGGGTGGGTCATTAGGGGTAGCCGCTCCCCAGAAATTTTCACTGCTTTTACCATAACTCCAGTAATGGGAGTCAATACTTTCCATAAAAGACTCTCTTACTGACGTCTCTTAATCTTACTTAATTGGCAATAAACTTATATTGCCAAGGGTGATTGGTAATAGCAATGCCTTGTTATTACTAATGGTGATTAGGTTGTACAGAGTTGTAAAAAGAATATATAGAGCATGGACTAGATACAATACATACAAAAGTATATACTTCCATTCAAAGGGAGGAAAATTCTTTGTTAGACCCTGCACTGGAAGCTTTACTATGTAATCTAATTTCTTCCTTCATGGGCTGCAAATATCATTATTTTTATTTGACAGATAAGGAAACCAAAGCTCAGAGATATTAATGTCAAAGTACCACTGTTGATAAGAGACAAAGCTAGAATTGAATTTCAGCTTCCTCCAGTTCAAAAAGCACTTTCTCCTACAATAACCTGAACCACAGGTGAGTTAAAAGTAAAAATCTTTTTTAGAAAGCTTAATTATTATTAGGACTCATTTAGTAAGAAATGCAACCAACTTATATTTTTGGTCTCTGCATTATCTTTCATAATTATACATATGTGAGCTTTATATATGTTGAAAGAAGCAGTGTTTTTAAAAAAATGTAGTATAATATTATAGTACATTTTAATTAAAACCTGGATGAGTTCATATACCGCAACCAAATCAACCCTCCTCAGTCAAGCAGAATAATGACTTCTTGATTGTTGGGATGGCTCAAAAAATTGGGACAACCCCTCTAGATTTTACGGTTTTTCATCAAATAAATATGTTCTCTGATTTTTGCAAGATGCCTTGGCTCAGAACCCATTCTGTATTTAAGAGGTGGTAGAGGACTGTGGAAGATTAGGGACTGTTATATAGTCTCTCTGCCTTCAAATGACTCATCTTTAATTATGACCTACTAATGCAAGCAGTTCAGGTTTTAGTGATGACTAAATCAGACCAGATATGTGGAGCACTTTCCATAAAACATGGCTGGTGGCAGGCCCTCAGTAAGTGAGGCCCTCTATTTAAAATCTATTAAGAAGTAGGGGTGGGAAAGTAAAGCTATCTGTTTCACTCTTTTTTTTTTCCTTTTTGAGAAAATCAGGGCTCTATGTGGCTTATTTCCTAGGGTGGGATAACCCCTCACTTGACACTCTTTCCTTGGACATCATGATGCTCAGACCCTTTCATATCAGAGGAACTGTCTACACCAAAGTGGCCACTTTTCATGCATGCAAACCTTTCTTCAGGGGAATTTTCAAACCTGCTTTTGCTTACATGACATGATCCAGACTCAAAGCTGTTGTACCTTTAGATGGAAGTTTACTGTGCTTATTTCTTGCTCTGCTCAATTAGCAGGTGTAAGGACTTTAGCCACCTGAGACAGCTGGACTGTTACCAAGCTAACAACTAGTTTGTCTGTCCATAGATATTAGACTGAAGATAGGTTACATTATATTTTTTCCTCCAATGTCAAATAAAACCTCTTTTTAAATAAAAAAGCACATGGGTAATGGGGCTGTCAGGTTTGGGGACAGCTCCCATGTGAAGGTCCTCAGTATTCCTGCTCAAGTTAATATGGAACTAGCAGCTCCTACTGCATGGAAGTCTTTTTTCCCCCTTCTCACCATCCTTCCCTGTGGAAATCACATCTATCCTTCAGGTCCCAACTTATATGTAACTTCCTCCATGAAGCTTTCCCTGATTTCGTGACTGTCACTCTCAAAATATAGAGAAGTGTTTTCCTGCTGCTATGGGGTAAGGGATCTAGAGAGGCATCAGAGCTTGGTACAGAGGGGCATTGGGGCCACTGGTTAGGCTAAAACTGGGTTGGAGGTGCAAGAAAGGAGCTGACATTTGCCTTTGGACTTGAGGCATTTGAGTTTAAGGTGCAAAAAGGACAAGGAGATGGGGTAAACCAACAGCAGAGTAACCCACACTGACACCCTCCACTGCCCCATCCTCTCCTGCCACCAACATTGATCAGAACCATGAATCTAAACCACACAGATACCATGTTTGGGATGAAGATGTATATAGAGAGCTGGAGGTTAGGAAGGCTTCTCCCCAGAGACAGAGAGGAACCCTCCATAACAGAACTGATCTTTGTGTTTCTACCACAAGTGAGAATGGGGGTTGGGGATGGCCAGTGAGAGAGGTGCAGGCGGAAGTTTGGCAGAGTCAGTGAGAGGAACTTCTCCTCTGCTTTGCAGACTATTGCCCAGGCATCTTGAGCTGCCCACTCACAGTAACAACTAGACCTTGGACTTATCCACTACTGCATGACAGCCTTAATGGCTCTCAAACTGCATTAATGCAACAAGTAACACAGTCTGCAAGTAGCTCTGCCCAGAGATATTTCCAGATAAGCCAACTACCACTCAACAGGAAAAGCAGAGAAATGAATGTTTGTTGAGAAGCCACAAAGGACAGTCGATATTTTCTTTAAAAAAAATTAATAATATAAGGACTATTGAAAACAAAATCGAAGTTGAGAAAATAGTATAAAAAATATCATCAACAATGAATGAAACCATATGATAATTGTCTTTCTCTGCTTGAGTTATTTCACTTAGCATTATCTCCTCCAGCCCCGTCCGTGTTGTAGAAAATGTTGAGAAATCGTTCTTTTTGATGCCTGAGTAATATTCCATTGTATATATGGACCACATCTTAATCCAGTCATCTGTTGATTTCACTCATTTATGGAACATAAGAAGTAGGAAGATTAGTAGGAGAAGAAAGGAAAGAAGAAAGGGGGGGGTAAACAGAAGGGGGAATGAACCATGAAAGACTATGGATTCTGGGAAACAAACTGAGGGCTTCAGAGGGGAGGGGAGTGGGGGGTGGGGGATCGGGAGAGGCAGGTGATGGATATTAAGGAGGGCACGTATTGCATGGTGCGCTGGGTGTTATGCGCAAGTAATGAATCATGGAACTTTACATCAAAAACTAGGGATGTACTATATGGTGACTAACATAATAAAAAAAATTATTAAATAAAAAATATATCATCAACATATCACTCAACTTCAATAATTACCAATATTTTACCAATTTCTTTTCACCTTTTTCTTTTCTTGGTTATTTTGAACAAATGCCATATATCAAGTTATTTCCATGATAAACCTACAGTATGTGTCTCTAAATCATTTTTTGTTTACATGATGAAAGAACTAGCAAAATCAGCAGTAATTTCTTGATATCATCTAATACACAATCTACATTCAAATTTCCTTATTTGTCTCAAAGGATCTTTTTCAGTTGCTTTGCTTGAATGTAGCACCAAGTGGTGTCCACACGTGGCATTTACTTCTTGTGACTCTCCAGCAATCTGTTACTATGTAACAACCACCTCAAAATTTAGTGGTTTGCAACAAGAATAATTTGTTAGCTCCACATTCCACTGATCAATAAGTTGATCCTGGGGTCAGCTGTTGGTTTTCTGCTGGTCTTGCCTGAGGGCCTTTATGTGGCAGCAGTCAGCTGGTGGCTTAGTGAAGATTCCATGGTCCAGGATGGCCTTATCATGTCTGGTGACTATCGTGGGCTGTTAGTTGGTCCTCTCTCTCTCCACATTTACTCTCCTCAAGGAAACTAGCCTTTGCTTCTTCACAAAACAGTCTTAAGGCTCTAAGCATGCACAGACAGAACGTACAAGCCTCCTTCAGGTGTAGGCTTTGGAGCTTGCATACTGTCACTTCTGCAATGAACTATTTGTCAAGGCAAGTCATAAGGCCAATCCACATTCAAAAGATAGAACAATAGACTCCACCTCTTGACAGGATGAGATGCAAAATCACATTAAAAAAGGAAAAAATGACCATTATTGCAAACTACCTAACACATTTTCTTAAATCTTCTTTATTCTCCAATAATATTTATCCTTCCTTTTTATGGCATTGATTTGCAGAGAAATAAAGTCATTTATTCCCCCAAATTTTGTATTTTTGTGGTATCTTTTAAATTGCTCATCTATCTCCCAAATTTCCTATAAACTGGTAGTTTGATACAGAGGCCTGGTTAGATTTTAAGTTTTACTTTTAATTACGACTACTTTAAAGGTGAGCTAGAGAGTAGAATGCTAAGTGAAATAAGTCAATCAGAGAAAGACAAATACCATACAATTTCACTCATATGTGGAGTATAAAAAACAGAACAAATGAGCAAAGGAAAAAAAGAGAGAGACAAATCAAGAAACAGACTCTTAACTATAGAGAACAAACTGATGGTTACCAGAGGGGAGGTGGGCAGGGGGATAAGTGATGGGGATTAAGGAGTTCACTTATGATGAGCACCAGGTGATTAAAATAAAAACGTTTTAAAAAAAAGAATACTTCAAAGGTAATCCTGAATATTTCATTTTATATCATATCATGAGCCATGTAATGACTTGTCTTTTCCAATTTCAGTGATGCTAAGATTGATCAGTAGGCATGTGTGGTCAGCCTGATTCCTCTTTATAAATTGATCCCTCATCAACCTTCTTCTAATGGCTTCTTAGCTAATCACCTGAATCTATTCATTGCAAATGCTGATTTCTCTATCATTCCTTCTGCAAGTACTAGCAGGAATTCTTCTCTAGAGAATCTCCTTCATCAATAATGCTGTTAATCTGAAGCATAGTTTGGGTAGAAAAGCCTCAGTAAATGCATATTTCCTCTTCATAACAAATTTAAGAGTAATGAGCTGGTATCCTAGTAAACTCCTATGATGGCCAATGAGATTTTTTTAAATCAGTTTTTGTTTTTAGGGACTCATGGATTTTTATGTATTTGATGTGCTTCAACCCACTGCAGTCATTATTCATTTGGATGATCTCAAACTGTTCCATCTGGGACCAGTAGGACTTCCTTTAAATTGACTCCAGTATTGTTTTACCTGACCCCATTAGTCTTTGAGAGTTTCTTGCTTTCCATCACAACAAAATGCTAAGACTCACCTTCTATAGTTTCTGTTTCAGACCGAGAATCAACCTTGTCTGGGGAGTTCTGATTACATTTAGTGGGGAATTGTGTTTGGATACCACAATCTGCGCCCTGGGAATGTTCATTACTATTCTATTTTCATTGATTCTAGGACTTTATAGAGGTCCAGACAGATGAATGGACAGACTAAGAAATTGAAATTATTATGACAAGACAATGAGGAAATCCTAAAATGGTTCGTTTGAAATTTTATATCATTTTTTTCATTCATGTTTTACTTGTATCTCTTTTCTATTATGCAAAAGAAAAAAAAACTTGATTTTTTAAAAATATCAGCATCAGCAGAAACAACACTGGCCCAGTCCCTTCATCAAGACAATCAGGCTGAGAAGGGATATAGTTACTCTGGCCCTCTGGTATAGCAGATAATAGAGCCTGTTCTGGCCTAAATTTCTTGGGAACATACTTGTGATTTAAAAGAGCTGGAATCTTGAACTTAATGTGTAACAAAGAAGAACTGTGACCAATCTCCATCAAAGGACCACCTATCCCACTCAGAAGATGTCCCTGAAACCCAGTAAAGGTGCTTAAAATGGCTCTCCCTTGGAATTTCATCTAAGTCCTGGCGTGGTTCTCTCTGGACAAAGCCTGATGTTGAAGGCAGTGTTTTTCCATGTCCAAGAGGCCCGCTGCTTTGAACTTCCCTCAACTTGTCTATAGCACCAGCACTGGCCAAGTGGTATGCATCTAAAAACCAGATCAGTGGGCCAAGCTGGCACGCAAAAGCCAGAGTAAGGGAACTATATAAAGAATGACAGAGTAAGGGAACAAATGACAAAAAATGACAAAAGGATAGGTAGAACTTCCCTGCTAATCTATGCATTGAGATACTGGAGCACTAGATATGGGGACTCTATTAGGGAGAAAAGTACTTGCATCCTAAACTCTAACCTGGACAGAAAGTGAGTTTTGTAGTTTCATTACATTCATTTGAACAACCTAAAGGCTTCCTTCTATTAGTTTGCATCACCTTTTTAAACAGAGATTAAAATCAAAAGATTCAAGTTCTGATCATGCCACTTTCCTATCTAAACATCATATGACTTTCGGTATACCACACAAATTCTTTAAAACACTATTGCTTCAATCTTTATATTGGCTCACTTCAAGGGGTTGCCTTGAGGATTAATGAGGCAATGTGTGTGAAATACCTGTGCATTCAGAATAATCAATAAATTTTCACTGAATCATAATCTTCCCTCTATATCTGTGGCTTCTCAAAGCAAGGAATGTTTAACTTGGCTACTTTTTTTTTTTTGGTCCATATCTAGGACAGATTATTCCTAGGCAAGTCAAACATTATGATATTACTCTTCCTTCATTCCTTCCCCATGAAGAAAATGTTGGTTATTTCCAGTGGTTAGTTATAACTGACACATATATTATAGTGTCTTTCTCATACCTCTGGCATAAAACTTCGCATTACAAACATTTTGCACGAATATAAGAATCAGGAAGTTCTGATGTTTTCAGCTTGAATAGCTATATCATATTCCTTAGCAAACTGAGTATGCCACAATATCTACCATATCTGCTATTTGAAACAAAGCCAAAGACCCAGTCAATGACTTTCAAATAGGCCCTATTTATAATGTAAATGATGGACAAGAATGCTGTAAAAAATAATAATAATTTAAAATTCCTACATCCTGTCATATATTTTGATGACAGCTACAAGGAAACTACTAGCCCAATTCTCTTGATGGTTTTGTGTGAATATATTGAACCAATCCATTAAGCCTTGATAATAATCCAATTAATTGTTTAGAAACATTACCCAAGCTCTTGTGTGTGGTTTTTCTCACAGAGAAAAGAGCTGCCTGTTTATTTCACAGGCAGAATGACCAAGTTGGATATCAATATTCTCCATGAGTGAGCTCTCTAAAATGGATTCGCTATCGATCAGTCCATTTGCTATTGTTAGCAATCTTGCTCTATATCATGAGATCTCTGAATTTTTTTACCCCTACGTGGTACTGTGAATCATTCCTCCTCTAACCAACCAAAAATAAAATTAGGGTTTGCATACACATGGGGTTTTTTCTTCACAAGTGCAATATTAATTTTCCCTCAATAGTGTACTTTTCTTATGTTTTAATTATATACAGATTTTTGAGGATTTAGATGTGCTATTTAAACTGGTGTCATTTCATAATAAAGTTCAATGTGACTGCAAAATACTAGAAGGAAGACGCTATCTTTTCTCTCATTTTATAAGTAATAAGACTGAAACGTGGAGAGCAAAGGCTTCAGAATTAGGTAGACCTGAGAAGAATTCTGGTCCAGACACTTACCACTAGCAGATCTTGATACTTCTAAATCTCAGTTTGCTCACTTCAAAATGGGAATAACTCTACGGTCCACCTCTGTTGGTTTTTGTACAGACTAAGTGAAATGGTTCACATAAAGCTCCCAGAGTATGGTAAAGACTCAGTACGGTTATGACTGTGAGCCACAGAGCTCTAATCACTTCCCTACCTTACCTCTTACACGTAGTGCATTGAATCACACAAATGTCTGTTTGTTCTTGGAAGTCAGAAATGGCCAGATATCAGCAATTCTACATGGTTCAATGTAATTTGTCTTCTGCCTATTGAGAAATAGACTAAGATTTTGAGGGCAACAATTGTATCTTCTTCAAATTTATGTATTCTGAGAGCTTAACACACAGTAACATTCAATAGATGACTATAAAATGTAAATAATGTAAAATGTGCATAATTCATCCCTTCCATTGGATTCTAAATCACGGAAAATAACACTTCATCACAGACTTTTTTTTTTTTTTTTTTTGGTAATCCTATTGCCAAGAGGAAAAAACATTGCATATGTTGGTTGTGCTATGACCCACGGATATGAAGTGTGTTTTGTCTGCAGGCTATTTCATGCTTATTTGGAAAGAGACTGAGGGCCTCTTCATAGTCCTATGAGATCCTCATGCTACAAGCTCAGGAACACATCACTACTCACATGCACTCCAGAACTTGGGACTCTGGGCCATGCTGTGTCAAACAGAGACCATGGGATAGGAGATCAGAAGAGCAACGTTGTCTCTATGTGATGCTACATTAAGCCAGATTCCATCACAACTGTCCCTGCTGCTCTTTCAAAGAATAGGCAGTCTGGTCAGAGGTCCTGAAGCCCAACTGCAGATACAAACCTAAAGTTGCCCAGTGACACCCCTCCAAAAAAAACAAAGAAATGGAGTTACATTTACTTTGATCATTTCATGGATAGTCCGTAGTTCTGGGTTCAAACAAGTAGGTCATTTATTCTTCATCATCTACAAAAGTCAGTATAATCTCTACTTTTCAAAGTTGTCATAAGGATTCAATCCTTATGCTAAAAAGCATGGAGAAAAAAATGAGTCAGTGTGTAAACAAAAGTCCAGTACTTAGAAAAGATAAATGCTTTCTCCTTACTTGCAGAGCAAGGGAGGGACTGAAACATAGAAGGCTGTGATTTTTCAGGAGTCCCTGGACTCAGGACTTCCCTCCCATAATTCCCTCCCCACCATACCCACCAACAGATGTAACTCAACCACAAATCCCATGTTTCTAAGATTTTGGAAAATGGGCTTATGATCATTTAATCTTAAAAGAGTGATGCTAAAATTCATTGACTCTGAAGATTCTTTTTACTATAGGTGAGGTCAGAAAGAATTTTCACTGCCTCTAAGGCCTCCCCAGCACTTTGGACAGTCCTCTATTACAGAACATATAACCAGGTTTTGATGCATCTACTTTTCACTTACTGAAATTCAATTTTGGGCTATATTCTTGAGATGTCATATTTCACTTATGTCTCACAACAATTCAGTTAGATAGTTTTACTCTCATTTTGAAAGGAAACAGAGGTTTGGAGGGTTTTTGGAGAGAGTTTTTAATAACTTTGCCCAAGTTCACACAGCTAATGAGCAGCAGAGCCAGAATATAAACCTGGGAATGTCTGTCTTCGTAGTTGTACCTTCTCCACCATGACAGTCTGAAGGAATATGTTGTTTACAGGCTGCTTTTCAAGAGGGCTCTGTCTTATTCACTGTTGTGTCCTCAATGCCTAAGTGGGTAAATGTATTTTCATTGAAGAATAAATGAATGAACAGTCAGGCACTAGTTTCCCTAAGTTTCTAAAGCACTTATAAAACTCATAAGCAGGATTCAACCTCACCTTTCTGGGACTACAGCAAAGCAGGAAAACAGTAAAAGTATGCCTTACCAGAGACAGGGTTGAGCAAGTACCTCTGGGATGCCCTGGTCACTTCTTGGTTTTGCAGAAAAAGACAAATACAATTGGAGATATGTTCTGTTTGACTTTATGCTTTTCTTAACAAACTCCAGCCAATTCACTTCAGTGTAATAGAAAGAATTAGATTCTATGCTCTTAGACCAGTGATGTGGCCTTGGATAAGTGATTTTGCCCATATGGTCCTCAGCATCCTCAGTTGAAAGATACACTGACCAGAAACAATGATCTCTGGTCTCAGGAAGACATCTGGAAGCAGGTGCCTATTCTACCTGCCAGAACATGCAGCCACAGGCAGTGCCATGCGATGGCCAGCTGATGGGCTTGGACCCCATCTCCAGCTCTAACTAACCACAGGTTCTTGGCAGTTTTCTTTATCCTTCCCATCAGGATCAATATTCAACTTTCATTTCTCAATTTCTCAAAGCTGTATTTTACATAGTCACAGAGAAAACAATGTCATTAAATTTTACTGAGAATATTAAGAAAGGTTAATAGACATGTAGATAAAAAACAGCAGGAGAAAGGGATGTTCAATTGGGTGTAGAAGAATAATGGAGGGAAGTGGTATTGGGGTGGACGACATCATTCTGACCTTTGTATTTAAAGTGTGGGGGATATTTTCCTTGGGGATTCAAGTTTTAGCCACTTAAGCTTCTTCTTAATGCTGTGAATGGCATAAAAAACTTAGCATTCTCCATGTGCTGGCTTTTATCTGGTTATTCATACATATCATAAGACTTTTAATAGAAGTAACAATCAGTTGACAAGTTGTTAGTAGTTCAACATAGAATATTAAAAATAAAGATTATAGAATGGGTATATTTATTTAAAATAAAATCACTATGTACTATATGGTGACTAACATAATATAATAAAAAAGTATTATTATTTAAAAAAATAAAATAAAAATAAAATAAAATCACTATGTGAAAGTTTCTAACCAAATTTGAATGTTCATGATTATTCATTACTAACATGTAAATTTTATGAATAATTAAATGGAAAAATACTCTTGCTGCTTTAAGCTGAAAATGACTGAATAAAAAACAAAAGAAATGGGGCACAGTAGGTATTGATAGTCTCCTAATTAAGTAGGATTATCTTAATGGCAAGCTTGCTTTTCAAAACTTTTAAGAAGTGTGAATGTTATCCATGGTGAGGGAACATTTCCCTCTGTTAAGTTTTATATTGGTTTCTTACTGCTTCTTTAACAAATTACCACAAATATAGTAACTGAAACAGCATAATTTATTATTTTACAGCTCTGTCGGTCTTAAGCCTGATGCTGGTCTCAATGGGCTAAAATCAAGATGTCAGTGCAGCTGTGCTTCTCCTGGAGGTTCCAGGGGGAATCTGTTTCTATGTCCTTTCTGGCTTCTAGAGGCTGCCTGTATTCTTTGGCACATGGTCCCCTTCCAACTTCAGAGGCAGCAATAGTAGGTTGAATCCTTCCCCCACTGGATCACTTTAACCTTCTCTTCTACCTTCCTCTTCAATTTTTTTAAAGAGATTTATTTATTTATTTTAGAGAGACAGAAGGTGTGCACATGCAAGAGCAGGAGGGAGAGGGAGAGGGAAAGGGAGAGAAAGAATCCCAAGCAGACTCCCTGCTAAGCATGGAGCCCAACAGAGGGCTCAGTCCCAGGACGCTGAGATCATGACCTGAGCCGAAATCAAGAGTTAGACAACCTAATGAGCCACCAAGGCGCCCTTCCCTCTTCAACTTTTAAGGACCTTTGTGATTACATAGAGAGCATCCAGATAATCCAGGATTATCTCTCCATCTCAAGATCCTTAATTTAATCACATCCTCAGAGTCCCTTTCATCGTATAAAGAAACATATTCACAGGTTCTGGGGATTAGCACACAGACATCTTTGGGGGGCCATTATTATGCCTCTACACATCTCTTTTGAGCTGTATATAATGGTTAAGAGCATGTACTCTGGAAGCAAAGAATGTAGGTTCAAATCCCGGGTCTGCCAGTTATTAGCTGTATGATCATAATCAAGTTACTTAACCTCTCTGGCCTCAGTTTCCTCATCTTTAAAAGAGCATTAATAATCCATACACACCTTATCTAGTTTTTGAGAATACTAAATGAATTCATGAAGAAAGTGACCGAGCATATTAAGTGCTATGTAATCATTAAGTGTTAGGACATAAAAGCATGTTAGTTAAGATAAGCTAAATTCTATAACATCCAACATCTCAATTTTGCTGGCTTAATACAATATGCTTATTTCTTGCTGTGAAAAGTTAGAGTCAAAACAAAAGAGACAATCTGCAATTGTTTTTGTCTCCATCTTTCCCAAGGGCCTCTGAGTCCTCTCCTTTTAGGCATAGGGACACAGAAGAGGTGGAAAATCCCATAGGCGTCTCTTATGGGTCAAGTCTAGAAATTATTTATATCACATTCCATTCAGTCACTGCAAAGCAGGTTGGTAAATGTGGTCTAAATATGCACCCCCATACCCAAGCTAGGCAGTCTCTGCCACAAGGAGCCAAGGGTCAGCATGGAGGGTGACACTCCAGGGACTTCTGGCCCCTTTTGCAAGCAGATGAGCTGCTCAAACCAAGGAACACTGTGGTTACCTTGTGAAAGACTTCCAGAGGAGACAGAAGGCTGGGCTGGATATTTGTACAGCCCAAACTATATGCTGCTTGGGATAAATTGGAAGCTGGGTCTATGGAACATGGATGAACTTAGAGGGTATAATGTTAAGTGACATAAGTCAGACAGAGAAAGAGAAATGCTATAATGATTTCACTTATATGTGGACTTTAAAAAACAAAACAAACAAACAACAGACATAAACTCACAAATACAGAGAACAAACTGGTGGTCACCAGAGGGGAGGTGGTGGAGGATGGGCAAAATAGCTGAGATGGATTAAGAGATACAAACTTCCAGTTACAAAACAAAAATGTCACAGAGATGCAAAGCAGAGCATGAGGAATATAGTCAAAAATATCATAATGGCATTAAATGGTGATAGGTGGTGATTACAATTATTATGGTGAACATATTATAATATCTAGAATTGTCAGATCACTATGTTGCATCCCTGAAACTAATATAACACTGTATGTCAACTATACTTCAATAATAAAAATTTTAAAAAGAAAAAGAGCAATCATTCCAATGTGAACATAGCCACATGATTACTGGATGAAGTAAGGGCTACCTGTGGAGATGATCAGCAACTAATTAAGTGACTGAATCTTGGATTAGGAGATACATTCAGGCCATAGATACAGATCTAATCATTATTGGCATAACGATTAAAGATAGTAATTGAAGTCATGGAGGTGTAGGAGCAGGTGAGAATAGGACAATGAAGAAGAGAAGGAGAGGAAACCATAAGGATTAGGATTTGCTGGGGGTGGGGGGAGGGCAGCAGGAGAAGAGCAGAGTGACGATGTACTGAGCAGCAAAGGAGGAGGCAACCTGTTAGCTGTGTCAATTCTACCAAGGAATTAAATGATAACTTCCTTAAAACACTTAGGGGCCTCTGACATCTCCACCAGGAACAATCTCTGTAGAGTGTGCAGTGAAAGGAATGCTGCTGAACACAGGCTGCAGTGTGGTAGGAAAGGGAGGGCGAGGAAGTACACACAGACAGCTCTTTCAAGAGGTTTTATTGTGAAAGGGGAGAGAAAGATGTGGCTTTGGTGGAAAATGGTGGTTAAAGAATTTATCTTTTTCTTCCCCTTCCTTCCTTCTTTCCTTTCTTCCTTCCTTTTTTCTTTCTTGTCTTTTAAATATGTGATAAACTAGCAAGCTCAGGGGAAAGAGCCAGTAAGGGAAGTGTTGAAAAACAGGGAAGACGGGGTGATGGAAAAGCAGGAGGTGGAGGGTAAGCTAAGAACCCTAAAGGTTCAGCATTGCCAGTCCCATTCTTTTTTTTTTTTAAGATTTTTTTATTTATTTATTTATTTATTTATTTATTTATTTATTTATTTATTTAAAAGAGAGAGAGAGAGAGAGAGAGATCACAAGCAGGGGGAGTGACAGAGGGAGAGAAGCAGGCTCCCAGATGAGCAAGGAGCCAGATGCAGGGCTCGATCCCAGGACCCTGGAATCATGATCTGAGCCAAAGGCAGACACTTAACCGGCTGAGCCACCCAAGCGCCCCTGCCTGTCCAGTCCCATTCTTTTCAGGATACTGTGGAGGAATGAGGAGACAGTGGAGCCCATCCCTGTAGTTATTTGGGAGCCTAAAGAACACTGCAAAGTAGTTGGGTTTGAAAGGCCTTTTAAAGAACATGCAGAGTCGATTTTATGTCACTGGGCATCACGACCTGTAATTATGAAAATGAGCAAATAGCCCAATTCACACATTGCATAAATAAAATGCAGCTTCTATTTCCATTCACTAACCTGAAACAAAACCTCTCACTGTACATCAAAGAACAGATCAGACAGCAATCTTAATTAGGGGACTCTTTCATTTATTTATAGTTATTTTGACCCAAAAGAATTTAAGGTGATTAATCAAAAAATAATAATAATCTAGCTATTTCACTCCTTTCCTCATATAAGGATTTAATGCTAAAACAATTATAGCAAGTAAGGAATTTGAAGATATTGTACCCCTAAACCTGTCACCAAAAGACTATATGGAAAACACAAACAAGGCTTTCTTGTGCCGGAAGCAGGAACAGAAAAAACACTACTCATTTTCCTAAGACATGAGAAAAATTCAGCGTTCAGTTAAGCTGACATGACAGCTTTAGTAGAAGGGTTTATGTGTATTGAAATCTAGTTTCATGTCACAGATGACAAAGTCTATAAGTCACAATTAGTAATAAATCAACTATTATTCTTTTTTTTGACAGGAAAAACTAACTGCCTATATTATATATAGGTTTGCTAAAGAGGTCCAGAGAATCTTACAATATTACCAATGCAATTATGAACTCCAGGGATCAGACTTCACATGGAAGCCACAAGCTCAAGTGAAGTCATACTACATGAAAGGAAATATAACCTGGCTTTACAAATCAGGTCCTAAGGTAAAGAACGACAAGGTATATAACCACTAGGACCCCCTTGCCTTTCTTCCAACCTCCAGAGCACTCTGCATCTCTCTTCCAGGATTTACTTTTCTCCATAATACTAATTAAAATTGAACATACTATGTGTGCGTGTGTGTGTGTATAATTTTAAATGCTTTTTACTGTCTCTCCATGCACATTCCATAAGCTGAGGATTTTTGCTTTGCTTGGTCGGTGTTGTATCTCCAAGGCCTGTGACAGACCCCAACACAAGATAAGTACTCAGTAAATACTTTTTAAATGAAAAAAAAATTAATGAACAAGTAGAATTGGCTCATATTTTAATCTACCATGGTCTGCCATGCCAGCCTCATCTTTCAGTACTCTCCACACTCCAACCACATACAAGTGCTTCCTAGTGGTCCCTGCAATTTCATGCTCCTGTGTCTTTCACACACTGTATCTACTGATTTGGCATCTCTCTCACCCTACCCCACTTCCCACCACACACACACACACACACACACTCATCTGACCCTCAAAGCTCTTAACTTTCAAGCATTAAGTATTTTGCTCAAACATTTTTGTCTCCATGCAGTCTTCCATCACCCCAGCAGATTTCTTCACTCTTTCATCCAATATGTCCTAATTTAACTGGTATTTTTGAGGGTTTTCCATGCATCTCTTATTATGATGGTCCTGTAGCAAACAGGCATGTGAACCCTGTGCTCAAGGAGTGTATGCCACCTCAGCCACTGCACCTTTCCCACCTCTCTTCCAGCTTCCATCAACCTACAGTGCAACTGTGTTTACATCTGTCTCCTCAACTAGACTCTGAGGGCCTGCAAGGCAACACCATTTCTTGCTTCCATTTCTCCAGCACCTGGCACAGCATTTGCTGCTTGATAAATGTTTGAATGAATGAAATAACTTAATGACCAAAGAATATGAAACATTCAATTTCTACCTTTCGTGTTGACAATTTGCTTCTTTTCACTCCTGACCCTGAGGATTTCTGTTCTGTTGCTGTGGATGTTATTTTTACTCATGGTCTTTTTCTCTTTCTTCCTCCCTGGTTCCTATAATGGCTACCAGTCATTCACTATCTGCTTCATGCCAGGCTCTATGCTAGACACTATATAATATTGAGTATCTCATTGAATACTCACAGCAACACTGCCAAGCAAATATGATTGTCCCTATTTTCAAGAAACCTTTTTCATTTTCTCGGGCCCCTTCTTTTTGTAAATGCCCTCCTTTTATTAGTTTTGCCAGGGGTATTTCAACAACCCCCCTACCCCCAGCCTTAGAGGAAGGCACTGGATCCTCAATGTGAGGGAGGGAGATCCAAATTCTTTTATCAGCTCTGCCCCTCCTTCTCTGTTGCTAAACTTGCTGTAGACCATAAATTGTTCAATACAGATCTTGGCAAGGTAACAAGTCTAGACTATATTGATTTCCTTGACAAGTGACAAATAGAACATCATGATGAGTTATTTCAGTAAAAACCAAAAAGAGTTACAACTTAGGACAGCTGTCACGGAGCCGAGATTGATACCAGGTCCTCTCCAAGAGAAAAAGCTAACACAGTCAATCCTCTCCCTCAAGCCCCTTGTCTGCCAACATTTAGGGACATTCCAGTTATTCGGCAGCATCTACAGGGGTCTCAATATGTCACAACTCACAAAGACATTACCCTGTACACAAACCAAAATGGCATTTGTAATTAAGGTATGAGAATGACCTCCCTAATCCCAGCCCCACCTGTATCACAGTAAATGAAATGCACCCCTCGTCTGATTGTATGTATGGGGAGATTTCAGGGTATCTTTAGGTTTTGAATTCAGACAGGCATTGGTGCCAACGTCTCCATTTGCTGTCTGTGTGTCCTTGAGAAAACTATTTAATCTTTCTTAGTATCTTCTACCTTACTGTAAAAGCAGTATCGACAATACCACCAGATTCCATAGAATTGTTGGGAAATTAAATGCCGTATATCAAGTTATTAACATAAATAGGGGGTCTAGCATTTCACAGTAGGTGTTAATCCCTTTTCCTTCTTTGATTCTGTTCTCTCTATTTCTTTCACTTTATGTCATGGAAGTCTAGAATCTTGGAACTGCAACAGAATGAGATACCACCAATGTCAAATGTCCAACCATAGCAGAAAGTGCTTCATGAGAAAACGACCTCTGGCTTCTAGGGCTCAATCTCCCATAAAAGCTGAAAGCTTACTACTGTACAGGGTGATTAATGTTGAATGAAGGAATGAATGAGTGATGATATGAACAAATGAATGAAAACATAATACATGTCAGGGTGTTTTTTTATGCTTCTTTGGCTATAACCCACTGTTCTTGGTAATACAATCTATATGTTTTAACACAAGCCTTTCTCTGTTATAAGTGTGTGTTTGTCTTCCCCACAAGACTAAGGCCATCCTCATCACAGGGACATTTTCTCTAGCACCTGGGAGAGTATCTGGTACAGAAAGCTGGATCAATAAATATTTGGATGAAGATGAATAAATGAGATAGTTGAAGAGTTCTAGAAATCCTTCTTTATATTAAAAAAAATGTTACTCTAATGAACTGCATTTCTGCTGCTGTGCATGCATATTTTGTATACAGTTACTATGCTGGTTGTGATAGTTCTAATGTGCATGTCATTCAGCACCATGGACAAAGTCCTAGCCCACTAGGAGGATGGGATCTCCCCGGAGTAGGAAGGGCATTCTCTGTGTGAGTTATAGGAATTAGAGGCTGGTAATCAGTCAAGAAACTGAAACGCAGACTATGAGAGCCTAATGCTGCACAAGCCTCTGCACAAAGTAGGAACCTGATAAATGTTAATTGACAACTGTAGGAAAATGAGAGAAATTCCATTGTCTCTGATCTAAATTATACATTAAGACTGTCCTGGCTCTTTGGGACTGATAATAAATGGCTTAGAAAAAAAAAAGAAAAAAACACGGTAGCATAAATTCTTAAAGTGCAGGGGTTTTCTTCTTTTAAATCTTTCTCTAATTTTTTTTCAAGTTTCCTTTCCTTTTTAGTGACAATAAACTCAATTCCACAGGTCTGTTGGAGGGCTAATCAGACAATATGTTATGTACAATTTATCAACCTTGTATGATTCCTTCAAGCACTGAGCTAGACCCAAGGGTGTGCAATTTGGGAAAGGACAAAGGACAATTATCCAGGATGGTCCCCTTATCTCAAGATTCTGAACTCAGTTACATCTGTGAAGACCCTTTTTCAAATAAGGTAATTTCCATAGGTTCTGGGGATTAGGATGTAAACATCTTTTTTGAAAGGGGATGGGGGGTGGCAGTGAAGGGGCACATTCAAGCCACCATAATAACTAATCAGGTGAAGTGATTATCTTCATTTGTACACTAGAAACTGAAGTTCCAAAGGTTAGATAACTGGTCCAACATTACTGAGGTGAAAAATGGCAGAATTCGGACTCATACCCAGGTCTGACTCAAAGGCATCTGCTCTCTTCATCTCTACTATGACTCAGTCATGATATTATAATATAGTATCACACAGGGTCCTAAACAATCATGAGATCTAACTCAGATCAAGTAAGGCAGAATTGTGAAAAGCTTTCCTAAGAATGGTCTTCAAAGATGAGCAAGTAGTGACATATTATCTATAAGTAGATGATGTATACATAAATAAGAATCAAATACTACATAATGTGAAGCCTACCATAATGGCAGTTAAAAGCTTTGGGCAAAGTGTTCTAAGATTGAAACATTTTGAAAGAAGGAAGACCATTACCACCTGGAGGCAAGAAAGGAGGGCGCTGAAAAAGGCTTCGTGAATGGATAGCAGTTGAGTGGGAACTAAAAAGAAGGATAGAATTTGGATGTACCAAGAAGGAGAAGACATCATAGGCACTAAGAATGATAAAACAAACATGGAAGACAAAAGACATGGGGCCTTCTGGGAATCTGGATAAATATAATTTGGCTACAGTGCAGGGCACTCCAAGGGGATTCTTGAGAGCTAGGTAATCCTGAAGGACATGGTGGAGACATTGGATGAAGCATCTTGATGCTCCACTTAGAAATTTAGCTTGGATTCTGAACAGTGGGAGCCACTTTTCAAGTGGCTTTTGAAGGCTTTTCAAGATACATAGTGAGAGAAGATGACACAAAATGGAAGTAGAGAAATAAGATTGCCTCTGGTTCTTTGAACATCTCTTTTTGTGACTTCATTGTACATTAAGGCTTTTGGTTTTTTGGGGGGAAGGATGTGGTAAGAGAAGGACTGGCTCTAAGGCACGTTTCAATCCTATAAGTTCAAAATACCACAATATCAGCCATTTGCTCCCTAGTAGGAAAATATTGCAATTATTTCTGATTCCAGGCCAGAAATCTAAATATCAGCCCCCTTAAGCTCTGGCATGCGCGGTCTGTTTCCATTAGCCATCTCTCAACTAGCAGACTTTTTCTATGTAGACACAGCAAGGTCTAATAGGGTGGAAATGTCTAATGAAATTGGACATAGCATTTCATCACAACTTCCCCAAAAGTAGAGGATATTACCTTCAAACTCACTGAAAAGAATTGGAAGTAGAGTGAAGCAAGGTGAATAGAGGACCAAGAGATCATACACTCTAGGGCAAGTCCTTCTAAGGGCAAGTCCAATCTCCTACCACTACTCCCTCTCTAGCACTGGATGAGATCACACGGAAGGGAAAAGTTGACTACTCATCTCTGATAGCACCACTGAGTGGTGTACCAGCAGCTCATAAGGTCAATGTCAAGGAGGAACTGAAAACAAGAAACTAAATAAAGACCCCTTCCAGACACATTTTCATTGTCCCATGAGTCAGTCCACCTGCTTCTTCCACCACCTTTTCCTACTTAGATGTTATGAGTTAGAGAAAACTGACCTTCTGCTGTTTCAACATAAATTAACACATGGTGACAGAAAGCAGGGAATGGTCTCAGTTCAATCTTAGGAGGCTTTACAATAAAGGGAAATATTAATTATGCCTAACATTTGTAAAGCATGTTATAAAGCACTTTCACATGCATAATTCCGTTTGATCTTTACACAATTCATGAAACAATACATAAAGCATCCTTAGAACTGGGCCTGGAACATACCAGGTGTTCAATAAATATCATTCTTCTCCTCATTTTACACTGAACTATTTCTGCTGTCACCTTTTCAGACTGCCTCTAAGATGTCACTTCCTATTACTCCCTGCAGTGAAAACTAGGGCAATATTGTTTTCTTCATTTCCCACTAACAAACAGAACCCTACCAAATCCCTTTAAAATGAACCTGCAGAAGTGCAGAGTGACAGTTTTTGTAAATCAGTTTAATGGGAAAAATTATTTATCTGCTCAACATAAACACAGCCTGGGTCTGTTAAACTAAAACAAATGCAGGCAGTCTATTCCAGCTGCCTAACAACCAAATTGCATCAGGACATATTGGGTCCAGATAATTGCCACATGATAAGTTATACAGATGATCAGAAATATTAATACAATCAGGCTGTCATGGCTTTGTCTGTGTCGTGTGGGTGGGAGTCTGGCCCTTTAAGACTGTCATGGGAAACTTGTGACAAACATAATAATTCATTTATGGCTGGAGTTCTCCAGGGTGAGATATTTCTCTCCCTTGCATCTCACTGAATCTTTCTAATGCCCACACACAAAATCTATGCACAGTATCTTACAGATTAGCTCTACTGTAAGAAAACAGTTTAACAACGGTTGTTTCCTCTTTCCTATTGTTGCCAGCAATGGTAAATAGATCCAGCCCATTTCCTTGTCTTTCAACATTGTGCTCATCCTTCAATATCACTTCCAAATCCCCTTCAGCCAGAATCAACCTCTTGCCCTCCTGGGCACACACACGGCTTGGTGCAGGAATGACTAATGAGCCATTAATTTTTTCCACCATGTATAATGCTTGGTTGTTTATTTGTTAGTCTTCTCTACAAGCATGAAGGCAAG
The DNA here is from genome assembly GCF_002007445.2 of Ailuropoda melanoleuca. NCBI lineage: Eukaryota > Metazoa > Chordata > Mammalia > Carnivora > Ursidae > Ailuropoda > Ailuropoda melanoleuca. The sequence continues at coordinate 40,366,406 of NC_048223.1, forward strand.
ACAAAATCTTGATCTTTCTACACTCCCCAGGGCTTACAGTGGGGCCTGGCATTTGGTAGGTATTCAGCAAATGTTTGTAGAATTTAAATGAAAGTCAGGTAGAAAGTATAGAGCAAATAGAATCACTTTCTCTTACTTTTATTATTATGCTATGTTAGTCACCATACAGTACATCGTTAGTTTTTGATGTAGTGTTCCATGATTCATTGTTTGCGTATAACATCCAGTGCTCCAGAGAAAGACAATAGAATCACTTTGAAACAATCTGCAGACTCCATGTTGTTAGAGCCCTCCTGGTTCAGAAACATAGATGTCTCATATGGAGATGGTGTTTCTTGCTTGACAATGTGTGTTCAATAGGCCCTAAGGTGAAAGAATCTTTCTCAATACTGTACTGATGGTTAGGTCATGCATTACACTGGTCCCAAGACATTATGAGCCCTTTCGAAGTTGTAAATAAAAGATTTAATTGAATTCAGCATGAGAATCAGGGTGATCAATCTCTATGAGCAAGAAGTCTGGGACCCTCCACTGATGTATCAGTCAAGCTTGCCAATCAGAAAGTATTACCAAGTCTGGGAAGCTCTTATGTGACCTGGAAATCACATGACCAACACAGCCAGGAAGAACCAGCACACACCTCCAATGTTGCACTAGCTAGATCCACTGACCCTTGATATTTTAGACCTTTGGAAATTGGGGAGCTGCCACTGCCACAATTTCTTCCCTTATTTCAAGGTTCCAGTCAAATAGGATCTGTGGCATCTTACCTTTAAGAGACAGTGTGGTACAGTAGAGGAAATATAATCCTTGTGTCTAGGAAGGCATGATTTAAATCCCAAATCTATACTTTAGCAAGTTGTGTGAACTTGTGCAAGTTAGTGAAATAACTGGGCTTCAGTTTCCTTATCTCTAAAATGGGGATAATAAGATTTTCCTCATGTAAAATTATGTTCACTGCCTTCTGTCCCTGGCTCAGTGTACATTAATATCACCTACTCTGGACCCAAATACAGACACATTAATTCCATCTACCCACCTACTTTGCTCTTCTAAGTATCTGGTAGTCTTCTTAAGGCTTATGAAACTGTTGTAAAGAGGTATTTTCATGGAGTAGCCAAACACTGTCGTGTATGAAGCCAAGAGGCACAGAGAGGGCATCAATACCACTTAGGGCATAAATGGATGCTTGTTGTTATGGATAGAACAAGCAATCCACTGGATGATATGTAGGATAAGTTAGGATGAGTCATGGGCTGTGGGCTGCACCCTCAGGGTATAACCTTCTTGGACATGTGGCTCCCATCTGCCCCTGCCAAGAGCAATCTTCTGGAGAAGTGGGGACAGCTATAAGCCATTTGCAGCCAAAACTCATGGCAGCCAGAGATGGCTGTACTGACCCAGTAAAGCGAGCTGGACAGAACACTGACCACATAGATAAATTGTACCAGCCTGAGAAGTATTATAGTATAATATGTACTTATACCCCTCATGGTAATCATGACCTCAAAGCAGTCTGCCCAGGATCTGAAAGCCCCCAGTTCTAACCTCAGACAGCATTTGAGCCTAATGAGACATGAATTATTAAACACAACAGACACTGTTAGTGCTCCCCTTATATCCTTTTGGCACCCATCCTTCAGGACAATGCTTTTGCAACCTAAAGCAAGTACCTGTTCCTCTCTGCCCACATGCTTTCTTTTGGCCCACATGCACTGGGCAAGCTAGAAGTGCCAGAGATTAGTGCCTGGCAACAGCCCTCAGGGGTAATACTCTGCGCCATCCTCCAGAGTTTTCCAGCAAGGCTGAGCCCCAGAAGCCTGTGTGGTAACTGAGCAAAAAAATACACATTTTTAGCTGTCCTCCCTCTGTGCCTCACCTTTGGGTGCTTCTTTTGATCACCTCTCAGGCAAACTACTTGCTCTCAAATCCTAAACTCAGGAGTCTTCTGGGAGAACCCAACCTAAGTCCATGTTTAACCACTAAGAATCAAAATTATATTCCCAGTGTAGCCTAATTCTTACAAAATTTGTATTGTATTAACAAGATGCATGATTATTCTTTGTTACAGCATTATTTGATTATTACACATACCATTTTCCCACAGGGCTGGAAAATAGAGTGAACTATATTTGCATACACACACACACACACACACACACACACCTCATTTTGAATGTTATAGAAATGGAATATGGCTTTTGAAGTATATGGCTATCTGCAGTTACCCTAGGAGCCCATAACTAACAGCCACTGTACCCCTGTTGACCCCAGCACCAAGGTTCTTAACCCAATGAGTGGCATCTGGTAACCAATCTTCCTCCTTCTTTTCCTCCTTCTCTACTTCCTCCTCCTCTCTTCCTTCCCTTTCTCTTTTCCAAGTGCATGATCATTACAAAATACCAAGCCATTTTGAATTTCCATTTTTGCTACACTAGTAAATCTGAATTGTAAAGTAAAATAAGTCCTGTAAAATCAAATAGACCTATTATTTCCTGTACTGCTCCATGAGCTGAGAGAGTGACAAATGGGGGACCAAAACATCAGGGCAGTTGGCGTTAATTAATACTAAATTTACTGAATTAAACAATGAATTTTAAAGAAATAATTCTAAGATGTCATTTCAATTAAGGCACTACAACTGGAATAATGGATGTGGGTGGTGTCCAGGAAAGTCAATCATGGCACTGTTACAGAAAGAAACCATTAACGCCAAAGAAGCAAGTGAATACAAAAGAAAGAAAAGAAATCCATGCTTCCCAAGGCATCTGGGAGAAACTGCAGAGCTACTAGACTATTAAATCTCTTTACCTTCTCGATCAAGGAAAATGTATCTTGATTAAGGTCAATAATCCAGAACAGGTCACATTAGCAGTTCCCCCATTTCACCACGGCAAAACGGAAATAATTGCTCCCATGGATTTGAGCAGAAAGTAGAGCAGATTATTGAAGGTTAAAGGCTCTGACACAACTCTTGGCTTTTCTCCCAAAAATGATCCCTCTGTTTGGCCCAGAGAAATGAACTATAGCAGCTTCATAATGTCTGGAAAACTGGAACATAAGAGTGAGGGGAAACACAGCCACAGATTGTAGAGCTCAAAGAATCCTTTTAATGGTCATCTAGTTCAAGTACAAACTTGTCCCAGCAAGAACGAGGATCTAAAATTAGAGCCTTACCCAAAGCCACATAGCCCAGACCTCAGACCTAGAGCCTGTCCATTTCTCCCTACACAGCAGCCTGGCTCTCTATTGGTGCTAAATATAAAGAAATATCCTGTAAAGACTCTTCAAGTAGAAAATGTAAATAACAATTATAATTAAGAGAATAAATTTTCTAGTATGTCACTAAGAACCTGGGCAACATCTCTTGGTCCCAGTTTGTTCATCTATAACATGGATATAGTAACTACTAACTAAAGGCTAAATCCCCCAAGACCACTCTGTTCTCCTTCTGTGTATATATATCATACTGTATTGTACTTATTTAATGTATGCCTACTGTACTGAACTTTGAACAGATAGAGAAAGGCTCAATATATCTGAAAAACAAAATGTGTGCATGAGCTAGAGAGTTGGCCAGCAGCAGGGTGGTGGAGTGGGATGGGAGAGTGAGAAGCCAGCACTTGTCCTCAAAGTTCTTTTCCTCCCTAGGTCAACACCTCCCATGTCCTCTGATGCATGTGGAGTGGATAGAAGTGAGCCATGTGGAGAGGATAGAAGAGGATAGAAGAGTAGAAAAGAATAAATATATATATATATATATGGTTTTTTTGCTTCTGTATCTTAGAATTTTTCTTAAAATAACAGCTCTTCTGGCCTTGGACACCCCTGGGGATTTCTGTTCATTTTCACAATCTGAAAAAATGACAATTTCATTTTTAATTATGAATATTCATGCACTCAACTGAGACTCTGCATGTCATTATAATTCCCAAATTAGTTCAGAGGGAAACTGACATTTTGTCTAAATTCCTTTTATTCTTCATTGAAACAGAATAGGGTGACATTTTTCTCTGAAAGGAAATGGGAATTTTTCCTTGTCTTTGTCACCTGATAATTTCCCATCCCCAATAAAATCCATTTGCAAAGCTTCCTTCCAGTGTTACTCGAAGAATCCAAACGGTCAAGAGGGGGAGGACACTCCACAGTCTGTAAGAGAGGAACTGACCTCGACAAGATTAAAAACAAAAAACAAAAAACAAAAAAACCTAAAGATGACAATAGGAGTCAAATACAATAGCTCATTTAGTCCTTGCCATCAACCTATTATTATCCCTTGCTTTACAGATAAGTAAAACTGAGGATAAGGAAAGTTAAATGCTTTGCCTAAAGTCATATCACTATTTCAGATAGTAGCCTAAGAATATAAATGTTTCTCTTTGGACTGCAAATCCAGGTCTCTTTCCAATCCACCACAGCTGCTTATATTTCCAAGAAGTCCACAGATTATAATTCTGTTTGTAGAAGTTTCCCACAAGCCCAGCTTCCTGGTGAGTGCTCCTAATGGGCCAGCTGACATGCAACCAGAGGCACTCCTGTTTCACAGATGAAAGGAGGCATAAGAAAATTAAGTGACTTTTAAAATAGTATGCAAACCTGCCCAAAGTTATATATATATACATATTCTTGTCCTTGAATATGGTCACATAAGAAAAATATATGCAATTCAAGTAAAGATACCAAAAATGGGAGAAATTATGTGTAGGACAACTCATGGACCAGCCAAGGTGGGGTCTAGATCCCTTCCACAATCACAGGAGCTTAATTAATTTTTTTAGGCTGTATAATGGGTTACACATTTAACAGTACAAAACCCATTTATTATCCCACAATTTCTGTAGGGCAGATGTCTGGATACAGCTTAACTGGGTTCTCTGCTTGGGGTCTCATCTGAAGCTCAGGGCCTTCTTTGAAACTCACATGATTGTTGGCAGAATTTATTTCCATGAGGCTGGACCACCCAAAGCCAGTAGGAGAATCCCTCTAACTTTAGTGAAGGCCTAAACCCTCTTTGAAAGAGCTCACTTAATTAGGTCAGGCCCCCCCAGATAGTCTCCCTTTGATTAATTAACAGAGTCAAACTAATTAGGGACCTTGACTACAACTTTAAAATCCCATCACCTTGCCATATGATATAACATTACCATGGGTTGCCATATGATATAACATTACCATGGGACTGGCATCTATGATACTCGTAGGTCCTGTCCACAATCAAAGGGAAGAGATTATACATGGAACAGACACTAAGCAATGGGAATCTTAGGGGCCATCTTCCAACTCTGCCTACCACAGAAGCAATACCACTTTCCAAACTGCAGTGCTTGGGTTAGTGATGGATATTCTACTAATAATCCATACATCAATATGACAGTATCACTGGATTCTGTGCAGGTCTAGTTCTAAATGGATGCCAGATCATTTCTCAACTACGTAAGCTGGGACGAGTTCCTACTGCATGCCTGGCACAGAACAGTCTAGAAAAGCCAAAACAAATAAAAGACTCAGTCCCTTCTCAGTAGATGCTTCCAATATACTTTGAAGAGAACTGGAAATTACTGTTTATAAAAATTAACACCTAAAAATTATATTTGTTAAAATTCATAGGTCCCTTCCATACTCACAAGGCTTAGTCACCAATGAAGAAAATGGGAAGTCAAAGAAGGAGGAGACCCCAGGATAAATGAAGGGTCAGTTCCAGGGTCTATAAGATTAGATCCAAGAGTAATGCAGCCTCTATAAAGTTTTGGGATCCAGCTTTAGGAAGAACTGGGAGGAAAAAAAAGGCACTGGAATAAGGATCCAAAGACCTAGAATGTGGCCCTAATTTGCACCATACCCCTGTGACCTGAATAGCTCTCTTCCCTTCCATAGGTCACAGCACCCTCATCTGTAAAATAAGAGTAACCTGCCCAAGTTGTGATGACATCTAAGGCTGCTCCACCTTACAAAAGTGCTCAGATTTTGTAGTCAGCCCTCGGCACCATTGAAATTCACTACAGTGACACATCTCACTTCTCAAATCATGTACTCCTTCCAGCATGCAGGAAATCGGGGGAAGGTGTTCTGCTGGAGGAAAGCACCTTTTTCTTTGTAATCAGGAACGTTTTTGGCAAGCCAACATCTTTCCCCTTCTTGCTGTTTTTTTAGGTCTCTTGTGTGTTTCCCCTTCAAAATATTAATAATTCATGAGTTCAGGTGTAGTTGATGGCACATGCCATGTGCTTCCTCTTTTCTTATTTACTTTTATAAGTCCAGGGGTAAGTCATTTAACCCAGGCCTGTTTCCTATTTAAATGAAGATAATGATGCCTACTCAGAGAGGAGGTGAGGGAAGCTAGTAATGTGATGTACAACAAGGCTACTACCCAGCAGGGGGGCCTGGCACTTAGTAGGTACTTCTGGCCTACTCTCAATACCCTCCATCCCCTGAAGAAGGCAGATTTTGAAGGCAGTGTTTATGAAAGGCTAGAGTCTGTCTGCCTGCGAAGTGAGCTTACAGAGAATTCAGGTCTGGTAATCAAAATTAATAATGGTATTCAATCTAATTTTCCAAGCCAGAGGAGTGGAAGGCTGAGCTGTAATCAATCTTTAGAGGTCAATTCACAGGGGATTTACCAGGTAAAGGATTTGGCGCCCCCTTGTGCAGAAAAATGCTGCTATCTTATCAGCCCGTTGTCTACACATGTGCTTTCATCAAGATGCCCTTGGCTCTTGGACATTTGAAAATACACCCACCCTCTCAACCGCCCCTAGGCAGCCAAGACTTGATTAACATAAATTCTTTCTTTTAAAGACTGTGAATTGTTTGATTAGTTTCTAAATAGGATATACTTGCCTTGCATATGGAACAAAAATCAACAGTGTGTACCTTTTAGTCTCCTTTCCACTCCTGAGTCCGACAGGCCCAGATCCCTTCCCCAGAGGCAATTCTGGTGAACCCTACCATACAGACTGTGTGTGTGTCTGTGCATAGTATGCATATATGTGTATATTCTTCCCCAAAGGATAACATACTACATGCACTGTATCTTGCTTTTCTCTGCAACTTCCTTTTTCACAATATATGTCAATGATCATTCCATACCTGTACCCTTCAAGTACCTCATTTTTTTAGGTACTACATAGTATTTCCATTGTCTGAATGAACCATAATTTATGCCTTTTCAATAATTATATGTATATATGTATACATATGGAAATATTTATATATATTTTCCAAATCTTTTGCTATTTCAAGTAAGTCATTGCTATTTCTATAACTAATAATATTTTACTTATGTTGGTTTATACTATTACGAATATATTTTTTGTATAAACTTCTAAGAGTGAAATTGTGCCAGGTGCTCTTCTAATTGCTTTACGTGTAATCACTCAATAAATATTTATTGAGAATTTAGTATGTGACAGGCCTTATTCTAAGTGCTGAGAATATAGCAGCGAATACAATGAATTTTTTCTTGTGGGATTTTTGAATTTTAGATATATTTGTTGATATTTAGATTCATTAAATTTTCACAATAACTTTTTTGTATAGGGACTATTATTATTCCTATTTTAATAGAGGAGGAAAATGAGATACAGAAGATGATACAGCTCATAAGTAGTGGAGCTGGGATTAAAACCAGGTAATATCATTCCATAGTTCAGAGTTCATGCACTTTACTATGAGCTCCACTTCCATACCCATACTTAAATGCTCCACATGTCATGATTCTTACTCTAATTTACAGGAAGTCCCTACTATTGCTTAGAAAGGATTTTTACCACAAAAGAACTTACATTGTTTCCAAACAATCTGTCACTGGGTACATCATCTAACGGCCTGTCTTAGGTTTCCTGAGGTAGACCTTTCTGAGGTTCTTGCACAGGTGACTTCCTGAGAGAAAAAGAGGATTGGGAGCAGAAACTGAGGGCAGGGAAGAAGATGTGTAAAGATGTGATCCCAGATGAACTCCCAAGGAGCCTGGAAACATAAATGGCATCACAGAGTGGCCCCACCTGGTAGCAAGGGGGATGATCATTTGCATCCTTATATTAGTCCATCATTGGCTGCAAGTTGACTCCAGGTAGTGGGTGTGTAACCTCCCAGACAATTCTAGGTGAGGGAAATCTCCAGAATGAGGGTGAGAATATGAGCTATTAGCAGCCAGCCATCACTGCAGCTAAGGCTGGGGAGTGGGTAGTATGCATCGGCCCAGTAAAGGAAATCTGGACAGGGCACCAATGGTGTGCACTACAATGCATATAGGGCATCTCCGTCTGATTTTCCTGCACATATCTCAGAATTAACAAGCTCAAGGCTCTCCCTGGGTCTGTATTCTCCACTACATTAAATAGCACTGCCTTCCACAGAATTATCCAATCCAGAAGCCTCCTGGTCCTCTGCTCCTCTATCTCCTTCATCCCCTTCATCCTTCTCAGTGAACCAGTTTATAACATAAAACTTACAGATGCTGCCTTCTTCCAAGGAAGGTGTATTCCAGCAACTAGTCTCTTCATCATCCCAACTTAACAGTTTCCCTGACTCCATTATTGCCTTCTCAAATCTATGTTCCACACTGCAACCTGCACGGTCTTCCTAAATGAAAATCATAGAGAAGAACATAAGCAGTAACCTCTCCAACATTAGCCACAGCAACCTTTTTCAAGACATGTCTCCAAAGGCAAGGGAAACAAAAGAAAAAATGAACTTGCGGGATTTCATCAAGATAAAAAGCTTCTGCACAGCCAAGGAAACAGTCAAAAAAACTAAGAGAGCCCACGGAATGGGAGGAGATATTTGCAAATGACGCTACAGATAAAAGACTAGTATCCAAGATCTACAAAGAACTTCTCAAACTCAATACATGTGAAACAAATAAATCAAAAAATGGGCAGAAGATATGAACAGACACTTTTCCAATGAAGACATACAAATGCCTAACAGACACATGAAAAAATGTTCAAAATCATTAGCCATCAGGGAAATTCAAATCAAAACCACCTTATGATACCACCTTACACCAGTTAGAATGGCAAAAATTGACAAGGCAAGAAACAACAAATGTTGGAGAGGACGTGGAGAAAGGGGATCCCTCTTACGCTGTTGGTGGGAATGCAGGTTGGTGCAGCCACTTTGGAAAACAGTGTGGAGGTCCCTTACAAAGTTAAAAATTGAGCTCCCCTATGATCCAGCAATTGCACTACTGGGTATTTACCCCAAAGATACAGACGTAGTGAAGAGAAGGGCCATATGCACCCCAATGTTCATAGCAGCATTGTCCACAATAGCTAAATTGTGGAAGGAGCCAGGATGCCCTTCGACCAATGACTGGATTAAGAAGATGTGGTCCATATATACAATGGAATATTACTCAGCCATCAGAAGGAACAATTACACAATATTTGCAGCAACATGGATGAGACTGGAGGAGATTATGTTAAGGGAAATAAGTCAAGCAGAGAAAGACAATTATCATATGGTTTCACTCATTTATGGAACATAAGAAATAGCAGGGAGATAGGTAGGAGAAGGAAGGGAAGAATGAAGGGGGGGTAAACAGAAGGTTGAATGAACCACGAGAGTCTATGGACTCTGGGAAACAAACTGAGGTCTTCAGAGGGGAGGGGGGCGGGGACTGGGATAGGCCAGTGATGGGTATTAAAGAGGGCACATATTGCATGGTGCACTGGTGTTATACGCAAATAATGAATCATGGAACACTACATCAAAAACTAAGGATGTACTGTATGGTGACTAACATGACATAATAAAAAATTTTTTAAATGTTTATTATATTAAGAAGCTGAGTATGGGGGTGATTTGTTATGCACCAATAGATAATGAATACACTGTTAAATAAAAAGAAAAAAATATGCTTGGGTAAAAAAAAAAAAAAGAAAGGATGATTACCCAGCATTTGCATCAACATGGATGGAACTGGAGGAGATTGCACTAAATGAAATAAATCAAACAGAGAAAGACAATTGTCATATGGTTTCACTTATTTGTGGAACATAAGGAATAACATGGAGGACATTAGGAGAAGGAAGGGAAAAATGAAGGGGGGACTCAGAGGGGGAGAGGAACCATGAGAGACTATGGACTTCAGGAAAGAAACTGAGGGTTTTAGAGGGGAGGTGGGTGAGGGGTTGGGTTAGCCCAGTGATGGGTATTGCATGGAACACTGGGTGTTATACGCAAACAACGAATCATGAACACTATCAAAAACTAATGATGTACTATATGGTGACTAACACAACATAATGAAAAAATTAAAATAAATAAATAAACAAAAATCTTATCTTGGTACCCTTTAGTTCTTTAAAACCTTTAATGGTTCCTCTTCTGTTTGTTCAAGCCCACAGTCCCTGCATGGCCACGAAGGAACTAGCTATTGCTAATGTCCATACTCACATGTCACTCTTTATACACCTCAACCCACTCGTGCACACTACTGTTCAACCCCATTACTTGGGCTTCCCAGACTCTGACCTCTTGGAGTATAAGAACTATTTCAGCTTTGTCACATGTCTTCTCAGGCTGAGCATTCTCTGCCCTGGAGTAAACTTGGCCTCGGTCTCTATGGGGTTCTCAAAGTACTTGATACATACTGAGCATATACTAGTTCGTCATTCAAAGATGGCCCCCCCTCACATAAAATATTATGCCTCTCAGTATCCATGCTCCCACATATCCCCACCTCTTGAATGAAAGCCGGACTTGAAACTTGCTTGTAACTGACAAAATGTAGTCAAAGTGATACTGATTTCTGAGGCATAGTCCAAAAAAACTTTGCAGCTCCCAGCTTTGTCTCTTGGAAGGTTCGCCCCAAGGATGCTGGGCTTCAAGAAGAAATCCATCTGTCATGGATTTTGGGCTATGAGGAATCCCAAGCTAGCCATGTGGAGAATTTATGTAAAGAAAGAGATATTTGTCTCATCAGCCCCCAGCTAACCCAGCCATCCCAGGAACTAGGCCTGGATATAAAGAAGCCCTCAAATGACCAGATGACCACAATCTCAACCACCGCCAGTGTGCAAAACATGAGGGAACCCAAGCTGTGTCCAAAAGTCTATAAAACCATGGGAGATCACAATAAAATTGCTGTTTTAAGACGCTAAGTTTTTCGTTGACTATTTACTCAGCCATTGAGCACCAGAACTATACCTAAATTGGTATATAAGCTGCTGCATTATAATTATTTTTGTCTTTCTGTTTTCCCTATTAAGCAGTCCAGGGACTCTGAATCTAATAATGTAATGTAATGACAAGGATACAGACTTAGGAAGTGTTTGGTAAGTGAATAAATGATAGAAAAAGAGTGAAATGCTGAAGAGAGTAATTCCCTCATGCTCTGGGCCCATCCTCAATGAGTCTGCCATCACTGTTTCCAACAAAGTGCAGTTTTACAAGCATTTACTGGGTGACTACAGTGTGATCTGTGAGGTTCTAAGCATGAGCAGACAAACCCAGGTTCAGATCCCAGCTTTGCCATTTACAAGTTGTGTAACCTTAGGCAGTTGAAACTCTCTGAGCTTCATTTGCTCATCTACAAATGCTTGGTATTGCAGTGAAGATGGCATGATATGATTTTTTAATTCTCACAGTAAATGACTCATTCCATGTTTTCCATTAATGTGTGTTAATTGAATTGATAGCATATGTGAAATACTTAGCCGAATCAGTAGTAAAAGAACTAATGAAATAACTAGTACACAGTACGTTTTGTGGAGTCTCAGCAGATACATCTTTTGCTTCATTCTGCTCCCCTCCATTGTAAGGTTATGGAGTCGGTTTGTACTAAGACTAAAAATCCCCACGGTACAATTGAAAAATAGTGGCAGCCAGATTTAGTCTTGAGCAATTACTACATGTCCAGAACTGGCATCAGCAACAATGAATCAGTGTTCATACCTGCAATCAACATCACATTTCAGATTCTGAACCAAACTCTTCTAAGAAATAAGCTTCTGTGCAAATAATCACATGTCCCTCCAGCATTCTTCTGCTTTTTCTTTCAGGGCAATGTCGGGAAGACTGTGTGCTCCAGCCCCTACTTCGGCAAGTTTTATCACTTATTCCTCTTCTGTAATGAAGCAAGTTATTGAAATTGGGGGCTTTGGTCCATTTCTCCAAAAAGAGAAACCTTTTCAGCATGACATTTATGTGTAGAGGGATGTTTATCAGCAAAGAGCATTTCTTCCTAAAGCAGCAAATGACTCCATGAGGTAAAATTATGGGGTGATCTCATACTCACGCCGAGCAGGAAGGGGAAAATGTCAGCAGTTATATCCAGAGGATTGGAGTTTCTATAATGCATCTTTCCCACACTGCACTTAGCATGAAGGGCTGCTTCTACAAGCCATTTCCAGGGCATTTTACCAGGAGTAATACAAACACCTGATCACCATAAATAGGGAGAAAATAACAGAGACTTTGACTTCTGGAAAGAAATGTACTCATTACTATCAAAGAGGGGAACATTGGACTGATTGAACATATATAAATTGACTGAAGACCTGTCTATTGGCTAATATATCCTCTTCTCTCCATTAGTCTATGACTGTGTTTTTTTAAAAATCCATTTCCACAGTGCTGCTTAATAATAAATATAAAATAAAGTGAAGGTGATTCTCCTTTCCTAGCAAACATAGAAAAATATGTCTTGTCTCCCACCTTAGAAGCTGTAGTTTGTCGATATAACTAGTTCTCCTTTCCTAATCTTGGGGCTAGCACACACATTAAAACTTTTATGTGACAGTATCGAACAATTGCCCTGGGAAAGGCAAAATGAGATATGGGAATAGCATGGACCCAAAAGTCAGAGAGGCTTAGAACATCTCTTTTCTGTCCTAGGCAAGCAGTCCTCAGTCTTGAGAAAGATGCCTCCCTTTCCTGGACCAGTGCTGTATGGAGCGTCTTCCCCTGTCCTCCTCACATCCTTCCCATTATTTATCATTCATCCTGAAAGAATCACCTCCACTGTCATCCTGACGCATTCCAAGTTTGATTACAAATCCTGCTGTGTGTCCTCAGCCCTCCGTGCTTGCTTCTGTCACACTATAATGTGCTATAATTCTTCATTTGTCTCTCTCCTTGAAGAACCACTTCATTCCTGTACAGTAAGATTGTATTGTGTTTACCTCCATAATCTCAGCAACTAGCACTGGGCCTAGAGTTTAGTTGGAGCTCCTTAATGCTCAGAGGGGTTGCATGGATGGGAATAATCAAACAGATCCAGAGGGGCCATTGGAGAAGATCCTATACCTGCTCTCATTTCATAGATGTAGCCATGAGATTCAAGCGGATTGAGTGGTTGCCCAACTTCACACATTATGTTAGTCATAGAGTGGGGACTGGAATTCAGTTCTCCCAAATCCTAGTCCAGTACTGCCTTAGTTAACTTAAGTCAATAATATGCATCAAGTACCTACTAAGTGCAAGGTTCTGTGCTATGAGCACTGCTCATGACATCAAAGAATTTATATCTCAAGTACAAAAGGAACTGTGGGATGCATGAAACATAGCTTAATATAAAATTAGTTCTTACAAATGTACAAATAAAATAGCACAGGAACATGGGGTTGATGTGAGATTGATTCCAGGGGTACTGTAGCAGATACTTTTGTATTTTGAGTCCCCTCACCTTGGCCCCCTTGATTTTCAGTTTCGGCTCTGTTAGCTATGCAATCTTTTTTTTAAATGGAAGTATAATTGACATACAATGTTTTATACTCAGCCCAAAACAGAATGAGATCTTGCCATCTGTGATAACATGGATGGACTTATAGGGTATGATGCTAAGTGAGATAAGACAGGCAGAGATAGCCTACAATCTTGCTCTCATCTAACAGTGTCTTACCTTGACCAAGCACTTGATGTTTTCTGCTCCAGTGCCAGGAGCCACCCAGCATTTAGACAAGCCCCACAGAAGGGAATGAACAGCCTCAGGGACAGTGCTCAAAAAATGAAAGACAGTAGTCAGTAGATAAACACCCTGGTGTTTATCCCTTCAGGTGGGGAATACCAAGAGGTATTCTGCTTGTCTTTAGGAATGGAGGTCTGGAGAAACTAAGCCCTGGCGCTCACAAGGACCTTGAGAACACATGCTTTTATGGATTTTTCTTTGCTCCCTGTCCTCTCTCTGCTAACTCACATCTGCTTGCTGAGATCATTTCCCAAATAAACTGCCTATGGAGGCTTATCTCAGGCTGTGCCTCTGGGGAAGCCAAAATTAATACTGGAAGTCAGAAGTGCAAGGCTTCTTCGTGACTTCCATGGGCCTTGGGCACTTTTGCCAACATGCGCCTCTTCTTCCTCATTAAAATATATACATATTTAAATTATATTTTACCACTGCATTGGTACAAAGGTAAATATATAATATAATCCAGGCTGTATTCATTATTATATGTTAATTATTATCATATTCAGCTTTTTGTTCCGATTTTAAAAGGATTTAAAATTTAAAAATTGTCATGGCCCTAGGCACTCTGCTGCCTATGCTAATGGATGAGTCTGTCCTGCAGAAGTAAAGGAACAACAGGAAGGCCTTGTGGATGAAGTGTCATTGGAGCTAATCCTTAAAGAATGGACTTAATTTGAAGAGACAGAGACAAAGACATACTCTTCTCTATTCAACACAGAATATTGTTTTTTAATATTGATTTTTATTACATAAGTAAATCATGTTTATTGTGGGACATGTGAACACCACAGAAATATTAAGATAAAAATAACAGTTGCTTTTAATTTTACCAACCAGAATAAACTCAACACTTGTGCATATTTCCTACAGGTGCTGGTTTTGTTTTTTGGCTTGAGTTTTTGTGTTTTTGTGGTGGTGGTGTTTTTTTTCATCAGTGACATTAATAAGACATATAAACATACACAATTTTGCCTCAGTGCCTTGGAGATCTTTTTCTTTCTTTCTTTTTTATTTCTTGAATGTCCCACTAATGATGAGAGCCTGACTTTTGTCTGACAGTGACTTAGTTAAGTCATCTGTCTTTTCTGCCTGGTAACTTTCAGACTTTCTCGTTCTGCCTGAAAACTGTGGTTTCGTTATGCTGTGTCCAGAGTGAAATTTCAATTGCTCTCCTCCAATTTTCAACTTCTCTTCTGTAGTTCCCAACTCTATATCCCTTCTTTGCTATATTCTGGATGATTTCCCCTGGCAATTATTCCATTTTATTTACTCACTCTTCAGTCATGTCTAATCTTCTGTTTATCCTTAAAGTTTCCTTCTCACTTCTTATCCTTAAAGTTTCCTTCTCAAAATGAAAGTAATATTTTCACTTCCAAAACTGGCTACTTCTTTCTTTCAGATTTGTCTGTCTTCTTCCATTATTTCCATTTCTATGGATTCTATCATTTTTTAACTTTGAGTATTTTAAACACACTTACAGTGCTTTTCCACCAGACTATTACTTCAGCTTTCTCAGGCATCAATGTTTCTGTTTGTTACACCTGCTGACTATCTTTTATGGCAGCATTTCTCCAGTGTTTTGTGATATTTTCTTCTCAGCTTTTCTTCAGTTAGGATTCTCTTAAGTGGGAGCCTGGGACTTGCCCTGGGTTATAGGTGCCTCCCTTGGAAGATGTTTCCTGGGTGCCTCAGATGGAACCATAGGAGTCACTGGTTCTAGACCTTTTCATATTGTCCTCAGCTCAGGCTTCCTTAGGCCATGGTGTACACAAGTGTGCACAGGCAGTGCTGGCTCAGAGCATGGGCTCCCTGGTAAATCTGATACAACTTCAGACCAGAGTAGGCAGCATACTTTCTGCCATGGCTACACAGTCTCCCATTCTGACAGATACATTTGCATTTATTTAAATTTTGCATCCTGCCTTTTGTCCCTTAATTTTTATAACATGAGTATTTAAATCCTTTACCTGGAGACGCTGGAACTTTATGAGGGATGAAATGGTTTGAAAATTTTGTGTTTGTTTGTGTTTTTCCCCTGGAGAAAGTCCATAGCTTTCATCACATTCACAGAGGCATCAGAGACTCAAGAAAGCTTGGAAACTGTTATTTTAAACAATCTTGGATGTTTCCTCAATTAAGTTTAGCCCTTAGAAATATACGAAAAACTATAGATACAAGTTTTGAGAAATTTCCTCTACAGCTTTTCTAATATAGGTCAGAGCTGAGAGGGAAATGTTCGGAGCCTGGTGTGTGTGGTGCTACCAAGGCTGCTATTGCAGCCTCCAAGACACTTTCTCTCAGAGAATGTGTATAAGTAAATGTGGCGCTTCAAGGAGCTAGGAAAGGAAGGATGTCTGGGAGGTCATTCCGGCCAGTATGAACGCCTTAACCAAGCAACGGTCAGCCTGAGCCTGCCCTTTCTCTTCACCCCTCATCCTTCATTCCCAGCCCCAAGAAAGATGAAGGCACAGAAATATTGTAAAATAAATGGAATATAGCCATCTATATACACTGAGCTACCAGCACATAAAATAACATCACACAAAATAATTTTAAGACAAAAAAGCGTGACTAGAGATAAAGGAGACCACTTTCTAATGATAAAAGGACCAATTCATCAAGAAGACATAGCTATTTCAAACTTAATGCACTGAAAAAACATTGCTTCACGATACAAAACTTGACAGAACTACAAGAACAATTTGGCAAATCCATCATCATAAAAAGAGATTCTAACAATTGAATACTGGTATGTGACATCTATGATTGTGCCTTCTCAAACAGTATCTGACCACGTTACTGTTCACAAATTGAGATTCAGCAATGTAATTTTCACAAAATCACACAGTTGCTAGGTGGCCAGACTTAGATTCAAATCCAGGCTCATCTGACCCCAAAGTCAAAGCACTTTCCAGTGGTACTGCTAACAAGAACTAGGAAAGAGATGACAAGATGGGGTTTTTTTTTAATATACATAATTCATTTGGTTGAGTATTTTTCCCCTCCTCAGCAGCAGTTAGTTGCTATTTCTCCCCACCTGTTAATTACTGGGGTTTGTGTGGGGGCGGATTTGGCTTCCCGAGGCAGCCCACACAGGTTGTCACACTGTCAAGGATTCCTCCATTAACAAGCTGTCAATACACCGCCAACAGCCGCCATTTGGTTTGTTCAGGGAGCGGGAGCTCTGGTGTGGAGACTTGGCTCTATCATTTAGAGGAATTTAAAAAAATAAGGCAAGAGGCAGATGTCTTCCAGTCTGTTCTTCCACAACAGACTCAGGGATATGGCGTGGGCTTTCACTGGGAGGAGGAGGGAGAAGGGCTTCAAAATAAGTGTAAAGAAGGGGGAAAGCCAGGCATGAAGGAATGAAGAATAAGGATGCACTTAAAAATACAGTTTTTCCTTTGCCCCAGACTTCCCATGGGCAGGTTTCTGAATAATGCCAACTTGTCCATATCCCCATCACTGTGGTCTTCTCAAACTCTAATTTTAAAAATGGTTAAAAGGCCATGGTTCTGATTTTTAAAACCAAAGGTGCCATTTGCCTGCAACCTTTTCAAAGTCACCCTAATGAAATATGGAGAAAATCTGCCAGTCCACTGAGATTCTTTCTGAAGCCGGTATTCTTTCTGTTAATTAGTAAGATTAACCTCTGAGCATGCAGGCCCTCCCAGCTCGCCACTAACAAAGATGCCTGTAGAAATGCCAGCTTTTCAGAGTGCTTCATATAAAAGAATGAAAAAACCCAGCTTTTGAGCAACTACATTTAGAGCAGGGGTCTCCATAAAAATCTGTTTGCACCTGTAGCCTCAGACTCTATTTTTGTTTTCCTACTTACAACTTCTACCACCTGTGCAATTAAAATATGCATGAATTCTCTCCAACCAATAAGACTTCACAACCAATTCAAAAGAGAGCTTCATGTTTCTGAAAATTGTATTGAGCTTGCCTTCATTGTAAAAGTGTTATTTCTACTACTCAGATTTCAGAAAATTATGAAATACATCCACCTCCTCATTTCTACCCCCTTTTCAGATCATGGGACAAATCATGTTACTATTTAGGCCCAAAGAGTCAGTCAAAAGCATAACATTACTTCACAATGAGGACATAAGTTTAAAAAAAAAAAAGCAATTATGCTGGTCTAGATCATCACCAAAGACATGAAAAGATGTTCTCTCAGTGGAGGACGGATATGCATGCTTGGAGGTTGTACAGACATTAATGAACAAGGGGAAGATGGAATTTCCAAGCATCTGTGATCCAGCAGGATTCATTTCAAGCACCAAGCAGGAGATTCTATCAGAAAGAAACTGGAAGGCAATCAAATAACTTTAGTTTCCCCCACATCCTAACTAGATCTTGCCCAAATCTCCATGTCTCTTCCCATGAGTTGTCTCCCCATGGAAGCCCCTATAGGATTTTCTCCTATAAGACTGTAAGCTCCAAATAGAAAGGAAATTTTCAGTCAGACAGCAACCTTGGTTCCCTTTTTGCTATGGCTGCCAGGAGTCTTAGAGACATTTTCAGAAAGATTATCTTGGTGACTTCTGTTGCTAGTTATGTTATAGAACAGGGTTTGAAAAACTAAAGCCAATGGGTCACATTTAGTCTGACACCTACTTTTGTAAATAAAGTTTAATGGAAACACCATTATAACCATTTGCTTATGAATAGTCTATGATGGTTTATATAAGTGCAGGGCTAATAGTGACAAAGGAGACCATATGACCTACAAAGCCTAAAATATCCACTCTCTAGCCCCGTATAGAAAAAAAAATCTCCAGGTTCAAAACACGGACAAATCCTGGATAAAATATTCAAAATACATTTCTAAAATAGGTCTGCTAATGGCAAAAAAAATTAACCAAAATTGATCAGAAAAAATAAACTCACAAAAATAGGTAAGCACTTAAGCTACTGGATGATCCAAGGTCATTCTCTTCTCTCTGAAGATAAAATCATCATACAGTAGGACCTATAATCAGTGACCCCCACAAAATGCCTCATCAGGCAAACCAGCAAAGAATCTATCCCACAAAGTGTGAACTTAGACTGTCTTTGTCTTGTTTCTGGGAAAAGGAAACAAGACTCCCCCGAGAATTCATAACCACAATCAACCCTCAGGCAAATTCGAGGCTGGAATTCACATGCACTTTGTGGCATGAAAATACCCAAGGCAAGAATTTAACTTAAACTAGTTGGGACTGGAGTATCCGCATGGTTTAGAAAAAGCCAATGCATGTCCTCTCTGGAGGAATGTACCTTACATACATAGAAGGCTTAAATGTCCAGTGACAATGTTTAAAGGAACACGAGCTCATAATCAAAAGTTACTTAACACATGAGAAAAGCTTAGAGGTAGTCAGCAAAGCACAATATCAGTTCTACAAGTAACAGCAGCAATAATAATACTAATAATAGCTAACACCTGTATAGGTTACTCCATGCAAGATATCCTAAGAACTTTACATATATTTAATCATTTAATTCTTTTTTTTATTTTTTTTATTTTTTTTTTATTTTATTATTATATTATGTTAGTCACCATACAGTACATCCCCGGATTCCGATGCAAAGTTCGATGCTTCATTAGTTGCGTATAACACCCAATGCACCATGCAATACGTGCCCTCCTTACTACCCATCACCAGACTATCCCATTCCCCCACCAACCTCCCCTCTGAAGTCTTCAGTTTGCTTCTCATAGTCCATAGTCTCTCATGTTTCATTCCCCCTTCTGATTACCCCCTTTCTTTATCCCTTTCTTCCCCTACTGTTCATCCTAGTTCTTACGTTCCATAGATGAGAGAAACCATATGATAATTGTCTTCCTCTGCTTGACTTATTTCACTTAGCATTATCTCCTCCAGTAGCAATCTGTTGAGTAGTAATTGCTTTTAAACCCATGGTCCAGATGAGGAAAATAAAGCACAAAGTCTTCAGATTTTAGAACGGTTAGAATTAGAATCCCCCCAAAATAAATGTATTACATTTAAAGATATAAGTGATTGAGATTATAAGTCTCAAAAATGACAAGGTATTTGAAAGAAAGATTCAAAGAGAACTTATTCAAATGAAAAATATAATAAATGAAAATAAAAACTCAAGATGAAGTCTAACTAACAGATTAGACACTGTTGAAGCAAGAATTATTGAACTGGAAATAGTCCCAAAATGAAGAGAGAATTACTCAATAGGAAGGTGAATGCAAAGTTTTTAAAAAATAAAAATAGATGCCTGGGTGCCTCAGTTGGCTAAGCACCCAACTCTTGATCTCAGCTCAGGTCTTGATCTCAGGGTGGTGAGTTCAAGCCTCACATTGGGCTCCATGTACTTAAAGAAAGAAAGGAAAGAAAAACAATATAACACAAAGATAAAAAGTATGAATCAGAGGTTAAGAGATACAGAAAATAGAGCAATGAGATTGAAGGCATGCCTAATCGGAATTTTAAAAGGAGATTAATGGGCTGTTAGATGGATAATACTTTAGGAGAAAATGACTCAAAACTTTCCAGAATTGAGGAAAGGCATGAGTTCTCTCATCCCTAATCTGAGTAGGATAATTAAAAAGAACCCCATACTGAGATACAGTATAATAAATCTGCCAAACACCAAGTAACAGACAAAGCCTTTCAAGGTACCCAGAGAAAAACAGCTTACCTCCAGTGTCATGGCACTTAGACTGATGAATGACTCCCAGCAGCAATAATGAGATTCATTTAAAGTGCTGAGGTAAAAGAGCTTTCAACTGGGAATTTTATAACCATCACGGCAATATTTAAAGAATAAAGGTGAGATGAAGACAGTTGCAGACAAACAAAAACTGGTTTAGTCTTCAACAGAGCTTTACTTAAAGGAGCTTCTAAAGTATCTACTTTAGAAATAAAAAAAAATATTTCAAACAGAAGACTGGATATTTAATAAGAATAGTGAGCAAAGAAAATGGTATACATCTGGGTAAATCTAACAATATTTAACTTATAAAACAATGATAACAATGATCCATTTGTGTCATAAAATGTGAACAAGATACAAAAGGTTATTAAGTAATAATACTAAATTAATACTGAGAATATTTGGGAATTAAGTATTTTAAATTTCTTACATTTGGGGGAAGAAATCAAACTTATTGACTGATTTTAAACTTTGTTAAATATGTAGCAAAAAATTCTAGAGTAACCAACTAAATAATACAAATAGAATGGAAAACTTCCAAAATAATAACAAAAAACTGATGGAATTAGAGGGGGTGGGGATACCTCACTCAATACAAGAGAAAAATAAATTCAAAACTAAACAAATGAAAAGTGTAAAATAATGGAGATAAATCCAAATATATCGGTAAATACTATGAATGGAAATGTACAAAACTCAATAGTGTAAAGTTAAAGATAGTGAGACTGGATAATAATGTAGCTAAAACATGAAGGCAAAGAAAAGTTGTAAGATAGATTTATAATTTACAAAGCAAATACCAGTGCATAAAATAGTATCACACAAAATAAAATTTTAAATAATAAGTATTATTAATGATAAAGGTCATATCATAATGATAAAAAGACTTAATTCATTAGGAAAATACAACAATTTCAAATTTATATGCACCTAAAATACCAGCTCAGAATATAAAACTCAAAACTTGATGGAACTACCAAAAGAATTAGACAATTCCATAACATGAGATTTTAACACACCCATCCCCATAATTGACAACAATGGGGGAGAAAGTCAGATAAAGGAGAGCTAATGGACTTATGTGGAATGCTATGGCTCCAAATTGGAGACCATACATTATTTTCAAGAATGGGCTGGTTGATCGCTAATAGTTAGAGATGGTACAAGTAAGTCTATTAAGAAGGCTCTGAAAGTAATCCTAGCGGGCAATGATGGTGGCCAGAATTAAAGTAGTGAAAATGGAGACAAGGAGAGGTGAGGAATTTTAGAAAGATCAAGGAAAAATATTCATAGAATGTGGTGATTAATTAAATGTCGAGTGTGAGAGATGGGAGGAAGCAAGAAAGATTCTCTCTCCAGACTGTCTACTGTCTGAGCTAGGGAAAATGGGAAAAGAAGAGTTGGGGTGGCAGGGGTGGATTCCATATAAAATGTAGTAATTCTGAGTTCCGTAAGGTACAGCCAATTTTCAATAGGCATTTGGTTTTATGGCCAAGGAATCAGAAGAAGTATTTGGTTTGGAGATATTGTTTCAAGAATTATTAGATATGGGTGTTAATTTTGAAATGAAATGTTTAGAGAAGAGGATATGTCACAACAATGTGTAGATTTTTTAAAAACACAAAAATTGAGGAAATAGGTAGAAGATTATATCCATTATCTGTTGCTACTTACAACTTATTGGCTTTTATTTGCATACGGTTTGCAGTTTGATATTTTGGGCTGGGTTCATCAAGATGGCTTTTCTGCTAGTCTCACCTGTGGTCATTCATATGGCTACAGTGAATTGGTAACTCAAGCGAACTGACTGATCTAAAATATCCTCACTCACTTGTCTGGTAATCAGTCAGCCAGGGTACATTGGTTCCCTTTTGTGTGACTTCTCCAGCCGGCTAGCTGCAGCTGACCTTGTGAGCTCAGTGTGTCAATTATAGTCAGAAGAGGACAGTTCCAAAGTATAAGCAATTTTTAAGACTCTGCTTACTAATTTCTCTAAATCCTATTTGCTAATTTCCTTAAAGCAAATCATGAGACCATGCCCAGATTCAGTGTATGCAGAAATAAACTCCTCCTCTTGACTGAGGACCAGCAAAGTTGCATTGCATAGGGGACAAGCACACTACAATGGTAGGGATCATTGAAGCCATCCTTGCAGTCTTCCAGAGATCCACCAAAGAACAACTAAGCTGGAGAGTGTTATGCAGAAAGCCTGAGAGTCTGTTGATGCATAATCCAAGGGAACAGAATCTGGAGAATAATAAGGTGGCACCCTGTGTCAAATGCTATAGAAGTCTCAAGAGAGATAAACTTGAAGAGAGGTAACAGGACTTCTCAGCAAAGAAGTTGCTAAGACTCGTAGCAGGGACAGGTGTTTTTTGTTTTGTTTTGTTTTGTTTCGTTTTATGTATGCAACTAACTTTTACTTAAATAGGTAACATGTTTTGTAATGAATATGTCACATTTCCCCAGCTTTATTGAGGTATCATCTGTATCCAAAAAATATATACATAAATGATGCATCTGTTAAGTTTGGACATAAACACTTGTGTTATCATCACCACAAGCCAGGTAATAAACATATTCATTATCTTCAAAAATTTCCTTGTATCCTTGTGTTGGGCATGCTCTCTCTCTTTCTTTCTTTCTTTTGTGGTAAGAACACTTAACATGAGATCATACAATGGAATGTAAATAACCCTTATAAAGAAGGTAATTTTGCCATTGGTGACAACATTGCTGGAACTGGAAGACATTATGCTGAGTGAAATGGGTCAGTCACTGAGGACAAATACTACATGATTCTCTTCTATGAGGCATCTAAAATAGTCAAAGGTATAGAAGTAGAATAGAATGGTAGTTACCAGGAGGAGGGAGATGGGGGTTGAGGAAACAGGAACAGCTTTGAGACTGGGGGGCGGGGGGCAGAACTGCAAAGGGCTTAGTTGGAGATGGGCAAAAGGACTCCTTCAGGGACACTCATCTTAAGAAGGAAGAGCAGAATGTAGAACAACTGGACAGTTTGTCCCTTTGTTATACGGGACATACACAAAACCAAGCATGCTTAAGATTTGGTGGGAGAGGCCAAGGAAGAGAAAGAACAGGTGCAGACTGAGCAAAAAGGGAAGGAAAATGATAGAGGGCTCACCAGTAGACGGGAAAGAGGAAGGCTTCTTCCACTGTGACACGAAGAAAGAAAGAAACCATCTTTCAGAAGTGTAAAGGTGACCAACAGCAAAGAAAGATGTGGCCACACACCCACTTCCCCACTGTCTTGTAGAGTGACCCAGCACAAATAGAATCCAGATGACGAGGCATGAGTTTAGAATGAGAACAAACCTGGGTCCCGATCCTGACTTTCACACTCAGTAACAGAGCATTGTTGGGAAAGTAATTTAACACTTCTGGTCATGTGTTTTCCAGTCTGTGCATGGAATCATGATCCCAGACCCATACTGCTTGTGAAGATCACATGTGATAACATATACTCAAAGTTTCAATTCTCTCCCCTCCTGTGCAGGCCCCACTCACCCAATGGGCTGCATGTCATTAGGGAAATTATGACAATTTTCTGAGTTCTAGGCTCTTCATCTATAACTTTATCTATGGACTAATGGATTCCCCAGGCTCCTTTGGGCTTTGATGTTCTAAATATTTACAGGCCTCAGAAATGGCTCTAGTCCATGACTTTCCAGGCATTTGAAAGGAGGACACTTTTGTACAATGGCAGAAAGAAAGCCCAGAGGAATATCCTGAAAGCTCTTGGGGATCTTAAACAATGCTGTTCACATGCAAAATGTAGAGGTGAGAACCACAGAGCCTGTTGAATAAAGAAGGCTGAACAGTAACTTAATGATGACCTTCCTGAATGAAGTGCTTTTCTAGAAGCTCGACAATCCCTTTCTGGAGTTGAAAACCCAATAGGCTGCCAAAACCCATTCCTTCACTCATTTGGAAAATATTTACTGAGTGCCTGTTTTATGCCAGCACTCTGTTAGTACTGGAGACCTAACAGTGATTGAAATAGCCAAACATCATTGCTTTGAGCAGCTAACATTCTAGTAAAATATATATCATAAAGTAATCAGTGCTATGGAGAAAACATAAAGCAGAGGAGAGGGAGAGCCTATGGATGGATGCAGGTGTCATTTTAAAAGGGCTGTCAGAGAAGGCTTCATTGAGAAGGCAGTACATAGGTAAAAGTCTAAGAATAAGGAGAGTAATCGCCTTGTGGAAATACTAATTGCCAAGGTAGGAATGTGTCAGGTATGATCAAACCCCAATTCAGGAACATTTGCCATGGATACAATGCACATCACCATATGAGACTCCTCTCCAGATATTTGCAAGGAGCTCAGTTAATATTGTAAGACAATATTACAAATGAAATGGTTTCAGGATCCCATATCCCTCACTTCAGCTGTCTCCTTGCCACATACACCCATGGGTCACCTGAAGTAAACCCTGATACCTACACTGAACTACTGAAAGCCCATGTATGTAGCCTCTAGACATGGTCTCCTTGGCACCCACGCTTTTCTTGTATTTTATTAGTTCCTTTTCTTTTTTACAAGATATTAGTATCTTGTAATATTACAAGATATATTAGTTGAAAAATCATTTTTGGGGTTCCAAGATGGCAGAGGAGCAGGAGACCTAAAGTTTGTCTGGTCCCAGGAATTCAGCTAGAGAGCTACCAAACCACTCTGAATACCTATGAACACAACTGGAGAATGAAGAAAAGAGTAGCAGAAAATCTATGAACAGAAAATCAACTACTTTCTGCACAGAGGAGTAAAGATGGCGGAGGACTAGGGGACCCCTTTCTCAGCTGGTCCCCTGAGTCAAGCTGAATATCTACTGGACCATCGTGAACACCCACAAAATCACCCTGAGATGCATGAAGATACATCTGGATCTCTTCAAACAAACATTTCAGCGTGAATATTGAGGTACAAAGCGGGGAGCCATGAATTCATGCAGAGATATCAGAAGATAAACGGAAGGGGGAGGGAGCCTACATACTGGACCAGCACCTGCGAGAGAGCGGACTGAGACCATAAGCCTGGGAATGTGCATTCGACCAGAATGAAATCTGGAGCTCCGGAGCGCTCACTGGAACTAGACTGAAACCGGGAGCTCAGGGGCCCGTGCGCAACCAGACAGAAAACTGGCGCTCTGGAGCATGCGCGAACCATACTGAAACAGGAGCTCGGGAGTGTGCGCGGGAACTGGGGGCAGATGTTGGTGTTAGAAGCACAAAGGACAGAGACCTACTGGCCCTGGAAGTGAGGACTGGGAGAGCGGCTGTGGGGCGCACAGCCCGGGACGATGCATGGTTTTTAGCAGCACTGACAAAAACAGAGTTAAAATGGCCAAGAGAGCTCAGTGGAGAGCAAACTTCGATCTCTCTGTTCTGACACAGAGGCTGAGATTCGGCCACTGCTGCTCTGACTTTCAGAAGAGCAACAGAAAACTGCCAGGGAAAGTCGACAGGGAACAAAAGCCTGGAAATACCAGCTCACATTGTGCCCATCCCCATCCCCTCTTGCAGGGAACAGGGCAACTCTACCCAAACAGTGTTGCCTGAGTATCAGCGCAGCAGGCCTCTCCCCCAGAAGGCAGGCTGAAAAATCAAGAAGCCCATATCCTTAAGGTCCCTATAAAACAAGTGCACACTGCCTGGGTCCTGGTCAATAATTTGGGCTCTGGGCATCCCCGCAACCTCTCCTCATCAGAATGACAAAGAGGAGAAATCCTGCCCAGCAAAGAAAAGATATTGAGTCTGTGGACTTTGCCACAGAACTGATGGATATGAATATAACCAAATTGTCAGAAATGGAGTTCAGAGTAACAATGGTCAAGATGATGTGTAGGATTAAAAAAAATATTAACAAAAATATTAACAAGAATATAGAATCTCTAAGGGAGGAAATGAGAGTGAATCTGGCAGAAATTAAAAATGCTATGAGTCAAATGCAGTCTAAACTAGACGTTCTGATGGCCAGGGTAAATGAGGCAGAAGAACGAATTAGTGAATTGGAGGATGGGATGGTAGAAGAGAAAGTAAAATTGGAAACTTGGCTCAAAAAATCCAATCTCAAGAACGTAGGTTACAGGAGATTACTGACTCAATGAAACTTTCCAATGTCAGAATCGTCGGCATCCCCAAGGGGGTGGAGAAAGAGAAAGGTCTAGAAGAGATATTTGAACAAATCATAGCTGAGAACTTCCCTAATCTAGCAAAGGAAACAAGCATTCATGTCCAAGAGACAGAGAGGACCCCTCCCAAGGTCAATGAGAACAGACCTACACCACGTCATGTCATAGTGCAATTCACAAATATTAGATCCAAGGATACAGTATTGAAAGCAGCCAGGGGGAAGAAAATCCTTACGTAAAGATGGAAAAATATCAGAATAACATCAGACCTGTCTACAGAGAACTGGCAGGCCAGAAAGGGTTGGCAGGGTATTTTCAAAGCTCTATCTGAGAAGAACATGCAGCCAAGGATCATTTATCCAGCAAGGCTGTCATTCAGGATTGATGGAGAGATAAGGACATTCCAGGATCGGCAGAAACTGAAGGAATTTGTAACCATGAAACCAGCCCTACATGAGATATTAAGGGGGGTTCTATAAAAGTAAAAAGGCCCCAAGAGTGATACAGAACAGAAATTTACAATCTATAGAAACAAAGACTTCACAGGCAACATGACATCATTAAAATCATATCTCTCAATAATCAGTCTCAATGTAAATGGCCTAAATGCTCCATAAAACACCACAGGGTTGCAGATTGGATAAAAAGACATGACCCATCCATTTGCTATCTACAAGAGATGCATTTTGAACCTAAAGATACATCCAGACTGAAAATGAAGGGATGTAAAACCATTTTCCATGCCAATTGACCTCAAAAGAAAGCTGGGGTAGCAATTCTC
>NC_048223.1:40399535-40561129 GCF_002007445.2 Ailuropoda melanoleuca
ACTGGGTGTTATACGCAAATAATGAATCATGGAACATTGCATCAAAAACTGGGGATGTAATGTATGGTGACTAATATACAAAATAAAAATCATTTATATATATATATATATATATATATATAAATCTTTTTTGTTCTGCTGGAAGCCCTTTCTCTATTGGCATTATCCAAAACCGACTTTAGGATTAAAGCTTCTTTCTTCAGAGAATAAATTCTACAACTCAGCACTTCTATCCCATCACCAAGATTATTTATTCCTGCGTAGCGTTGACCCCATAACTTGCAGTTTCTCTCTCTCTTTCTTTCTTATGCCCCTAATTTTATTTTTGCTCTTGGGTGACATATTTTAGGCAATCTTCCGGAGCCAACAAGAAGCTAATTTTGAGAAAATAATGTAAAAGTGTTAAAACACATTCATTATGAGCACAGGGGTGTCTATTTAAAATGCTGATGTTCTGTTACCCACATGATATAATTGAGAGGCTGTAAATCTGGAATGGTGAATTTCCCATCAAATTCTCACTGCACATTCTGAATTGATCAGACTAAGGTAGCTAATTCTTGCCTCCATCAGGAACTGGCATTTCTTTCCTATGGCTCTTCACAGTTTTCAACACCTTTTCACATGCTTTAATTTATTGTCACATGGTTAGCCCCCTCACACTGACCTCCTAATCAGTAAATATCACGGGCATTCTGGGTTTTCCCTAACTTTGGCTTACCTGCAGCATTTGAAGGTCTCAGACAATTTTCCCATACACATTTTCTGTTGAGACTCAGCAATATGATTCTACCCAGTTTCTCCCCATCATTCTCCTTGCCAGGCCTCAGCAGGTGTCTTTTTCTCAACATACTCAAGTTTGGGTGTTCCCCAAGACTCTGTTCCAGGCCTTTGCTGTGAGATCTCCAAACTCTCTCACTGGGTCCCCTGTTGTGCCTATGCCAAGGTTTCCCCACAGCCTCCAAATTGATCATTCAGTCCCTACTGATCTGACTTTGGCTGTCCAATTGTCAGGAGGACCCGTAGCCCCAACAAGTCCATTTCATAAACTAGTCCCTTTGCAAACTTATTCTCAGACATGTTCTCCATAACTCTTGCCAAGAGATCATCACCTTCTCATTTATATCTTGCTTCAACTCATACAGACATGTATTACTGCATAAACATACTACACTGTCGTTTTTTTCTTGCACTAGAGTCTTTGAAGTCATCAATGGTTTTGTTTCTGTATGTTTCCCTAGTGCCTAGCACAGCAGCTCAACAAATGTATATTGACTAATGGAAGGAAGGTAGGCAGGCAGGAAAGAAGGAGCAAAGGAAGGAAGGAGGGAGAGAAGGAGAGAGGGAAGAAAGGAGGAAACATTTTATCTTCAAAACCGTTCTGATTTTATACATTGAAAAAATAGATTCAGAAAAATGCAAAACTTGCCTAGATTCCCACAGTTAGAAACTGCAATTCCCATGCTCAGATTTCAAACGACCAGCACTCATCCTTGTGCTACAGAAGCTTCCTTCAGTTGTCCTGGAAAATCACATGGGCACCTTTTTTTTTTTTAAGATAAACCAAGAAAGGTAATTCCCTTGACCTACAGCTGGGGCAGAGCTTTTCACCTGGTTTCACCCTGAACTTCCTCAGCTTAAGAGGCAAAAAGTGTGTTGATCTCACCAGTCAGCAGAAAGTCATCAAAGCATTTCTCGGAAAAATCCTACAGGATTGGAGGTGCCAGACATACCCAATCCCTAATTGTTTCTAGTGTACAATTCCAGATGAATGAGTCATGAAATGAAAGGCTATGAGCATGGCTCACTCCTGCCACCATGGTCCCTGGGGCTGCAGACACTCTTTACTGCTTTCAGAGCCTTCTGACCCTTGCAATCTTCTGTCCTATGGAGGCAGCCCCGTGACAGATCCCATGGGCAAAAGGAAGGCACTGGCAGTTTCTGCCCACTAGAGCTCCCCTTGACAGTGGGTGAGCCCCAGAGAATGAGAATGAGGACAGGGAGGGAAGAGGGGCTTCCCTCTGCTCTGCTCCTCCCGGCTACCCACTCTGGCCTGCTTCAATGTGTAAAATGTGTCTTGTAAAGAGTTGGCCATGAGTCTCAGCAAGCTCAGCCTCTTGCTGGTCAGACTCCTGACTGGGGACCTTAGCTCCCCATTCGCAGGAAGTGGCTGGAAGGCGAGGATGGGAGGGCATAGCAGGGTGCTGCTGGAGGGTAAAGGCTAAATTTTTAGAGCTCTGCCTTCCACCAGGCTCCTCCAGCTGTGAAGATGCTGTCTCCACTGGAGGTTGTGGCAGCAGGTAGGTTCAGAGCTAGCTATAACTTCTAGAAAGGGCTTGCCTTTTGGTGACAAGGAATGCAGTCATCTGATACCCTACAGTTGCAGAGCCTTCTGATTCCACCTCAGTTTTCAAAGCAAGGCCATGTTCTTCAATGGTAGCCCCAGGCAGAGTAAGTGCCCCAGGCCTTGGGCATTGCAGTCCAAAAATGACCTCCTCTAGTGCGCAATCCTTGCCCTGGAGCTACATTTTGGGTTGGCTGAGATGCTGTGAGAACTGCACTAGGGTAGAATCTTCTTGCCCTTTACTCTTTCACAGACTTTACACTCCAACCCCAACAAAACTCTTGCACTCCTGACTCTTTCTCAGTTCCTGCTTCCAAAAGAATCCAACTGACACAGAAGTCTTAGTTGGTCTCACCAGTGATTTTTATTCTTTTTTCTCTTTGATGAAATTTTTACTCTGTATATTTGATTATGTTGTTTATCTGTCTATTACTATACATCACTTAGAGGTGGCATAATTGTAGAGACATGATTTTCATGTAATGCAACCTATGACTTTGTTTCTAGAAGAGAAATTTCTTCACTAAGATCATCATTCAGACAAATGCTCTAAACTCAATACCCTTTCTTTGGTGTCCAATTGTACATGTGTGCACACAGGCCTGAGCTCAAAAAGGCTAATCTTACAATGCCACTTCCAAATTTTTGAATGGTCAACCCTTCTAGCTCCCTCTGGGAAAAAAATACGTAAAAGTTTAGGACATTTAAATATTAGTTCATAAGATGTTACTGACACAAACAAATGAGATTAACTATAAGAGCAAGTGGTTTTATTTTTCTTTCTTTCTCATTGTTAGCAGGTTAGATAGAGACTTTCCATCCACAGTCCATTCTCACAACTCCTTTGGTGGTGAGAAAGTTGAAGGGAAGAAGGGGGATGGAAAGTATCCTATGGCAGATTTATAACCCACAATTGTAATGGGTGCTGTTGGGATTCCTCCCAGCATCCTTTACCAGGCTGTGCTCCCATCCCAGCTGACATGAGTATTGGTGGCTCTCTTCTCTGAAGAAATGTCATGGGCTGAACTACAGCTGCCCTACAACCAGCATGGGCTACAACTAATGACCTACAATATAAAGTGTGAAAACTGTCCCCTTACCTAAGGTAAGTTCTTTCCTCTGAGTCAGTTCTTTGTCTCTGTGGTAGTGGCCATGCTATTTGTGAGACTGGGATGAAAATATAATTAAGTTCACCTTAATTCACTTTAGAAGAAATGTTAATTTGATTAATCTATCCATTTAATACATATTTCTTAAGGTTGTACTCTTTTCATAAGGCTAGGCACAGTAGAGATGTCACACTGTTGCTGACTTCACATCATTCTAGTTATCTATACTGAGTGACAAACCCCCCACACACAACAGGGCAGCTTAAAACAGTGACAGTGACTTTGCTCATGAATCCACAGCTTGGGCAGAAACTGGCGAGGACAGTGCATCTCTGTTCCATATGGTATCAGCCAGAGCTGCACAAAGGCTAGGGCTTCTTCTGGGAAGATTCTCACCCTCACTATCTGGTAGGTGAGGCTGGCTGTTGGCCGAGAGCTCCCTTGGGACCGTGACTGGAATGACTACATACAACCTTTCCTGTGGCTGCACAGCTCCCTCACAACATGGTGACTGGGAGTCCCAAAAGAACAGGCAGAAGCTGTGTCATCTTTTATGACAGCCTCAGAAGTCTCAGAGAATCATTTCTACCACAGTCACTAGCTCACACAGATCCAAAGAAAGGAAAGCAATGCCACTGCTCTGTGGAGACATTTCATTGTGAAATATCATGTGAGATATATATGGATGCTACCAACTTTTGGAAAATACACTTTTCAACAAGCAGATAAGGGGCACAGCCAAGGCCAACTGACCCTAATAATCACTGCCATAGGGCAATGTGAGTTTGAGCCAGAAAGCAGGGGTGGGAATGAGCCCAGGGCAGTGGCCTACCACTATGCTCAGCCTGCCTGAACTAGAGTAAAGGGCCAGAGGGATTGACATTTTCATAACACTCCTGAAAATAAGGTGCCCACTGGTGTGGCAGATCTATCAAGAGCTGCTTTCTCTCTGTTTCCCCAAGCAGAGCAGAAATGTAGAAGCCATGTGACTTTTCTTTCTTTCTTTCTTTCTTTCTCTTGCCCTTTTATATAGGACAAATATCAAGTAACATGAAATGTAATTAAAGATTTTTAAGCAGACAGAAACATGGACAAGAAAACTGAAAGCCCTTGTGAGATTTCTTATTACAGAGAGGCAGTTGAGGTTACTCATTCCTCTGATTTCCAGGATTACCAAAAGGAAAGCATTTGTCATTAACCCTCATGTTTCTTCACTGAGCCTATTCTCTGGAGAAATCAGAGTCACGAGGACATATTTGATCAGTCCCATTAGTCCTGATGTCTAGGCAGTAAGCAAAGGAAAGAGAAAATAGATTAGAAAGGGCATTGTCCTCAGTGCCAACAAGGCTTGTGTCATAGGTTTACTGGGGAACCCTGGGCAAGTTGCTTAACTTCTCTGAACAACATTCAGCGAATATTTATTGAGCGCCCATGTGAGCCAGGCAATGTTCTAGGCACTGAAGATGGAACAAAACAAACAGCAACAAAACATAGTCCCTGTCTTTGCAGAGCACACATTTTAGAGGTAGAACAAACAAAAAACAGACTGTGTCAAATGCTGATGACTGGTATGAAGAAATAATAATACAGAATAAAAAGTCAAAGCATGATGGGAGTAGGATATCAGTCAGGCTTCCCTTATAAGGACCTGAAGAAGGGAGGGTGGGAGCCACACGGATGTCTGAAGAAAGAACACTGCATTAGAGTCAATAAGTGCAAAAGACCCGAGACCCCCTTGAGCTTGTCATGTTGAAGCAACAGCAAGAAGAAACCCCACAGAGTTCAGTCAGACTGGGGTAGATAGAAGGTGGGCAGAGGCAGGAAATGAGACTGGGAAGTGGGACAGTGGCCAGGTTACAGAGGGCCTCATGGACCATCATAAGGACTGTGGGTTTATTGCACAGGAGTGACCTAACTAGGCTTCAGCGTGTTTGGTGGATCATTCTGATCCCTGTGTGGAGGACAGTAAGGAGGCAGGTGGAGGCAGGGAGACAGTTTGGAAACTGCTAAAATAGTCCATCTGGGAGACAGTGTGGCTTGGACCAATGGGCAAGTAGGGAAGTGGTGGAGGTAAGAAGGAGCGGCTTGGTTCTGGTTGCCTTCTGAAAATGAGAACCAAGGAAATGGTGATAGATCAGGGGTAGCACCTATGTTAGAAGGCTGTTAGGAGAATAAAATGAAGTGTGTATGCAAAGTGCCTTTACACTGCCATATTCTCAGCCCACCTCTGCTCCGCACCCTAACATTTCTTCCAAGAAAAGCAAAATTCTCTGGAGAATTCACACAATTTTTTGGCTGAGTGGAGGGAAGAGAGGGGAGAGAGGTCCCTATGTCAGCCAGCATATGCATACCCACCTTCCCTGCCACCATGTTACCAAAGGCCCTCCATGCCCTGGAGGGTCCTGGCTGAAAGGAGACTCACAAGGAATCCATGAGGGTCCCCAAGGGGGAAAGGTGTTCTTCCCCACCTTGGCCTTTGCATATGCCACTCCCCACCATCAATCCTCCTTTGCCTTGGTTCTTCATCTGAGTACCCACTACAGGTCCTGTAAGATTCAGCTTATTATGAGCCCCCTCCAGACTTCCCCTCTTCATTCTGAGTTAGAGCTGTCTCTGCAGCTTCCCAGCACACTGGAGCTTAGCATCAGTCCAGACTTCACCACACTGAATTGTCATTGTGGTATAAAAAATCCATCCACATTACTCTTCTGCATACAAAGATAATGCAGTTTCCTCATTCTGTCTGTTCTTCCTCATAAGCCCCTTCCCACTTGGTAAGCAGGAAAAAAAACTAAATTTGGTTTAGGCTGTTACTCTTCGGTCTGATTCTAAATTTAAAGAATCTGTTGAATTAAGTGTCTGGTCTGTTTAGATAACAGTGCTCAGACTCTCAGACTTCTGAACTCCCTCCCACCCGCTCCATCTTATCCCCTCATGGTGCACCATCAGTGGGTGGGCTATGTACATTAGTGGAAAGAGTAGAATGTCCCTGAACCAATTGGGTGCCCTCTGAGTCTTCTCTGGCTTCAGCTGTGGAGAGGCAAAGATGGCCATGCCCTGAAGTGGTATCTCTTGAGGAGATTACGGTCCCAACCCAGGCATCCTGCCAGTACCTGCTGCTACATCTCTGGTTGGTTTGGGCTATGGACTGGGCTCTCTTAGCTTCTTCAGCACCTGGTGGTGCTCTCTGGCTGCCTGGTCCTCACCTGGGCTCTCACTACTCTTCTCATAGACCCTCAGAGTCTAAATCTACACCTGCTGTAAAGTCACCTTGCCTCCCCAACAGGGCCATCCTGTGGTGGGTTCTTTCTCTCAGCACATGTACCCTCCATCCCTGATTCCCAGCCATGACTTTGGGGAACCAAAGTGACTCAGGAATGCAAACTACAGCCCATCTGCTTCTCTGACCCTTTGTCTTCTCTGACCATGTCTCCATTTCCTGTCTTCTTCCCACATCTGCCAGGACTACAAAGAGTGGGCTTTTCTCCTTGTCTCTTTCTGATCTGCAGACTTCTGAATTCAAAATTCTTTGACCACATCTACCAGACCTACCTCTTGCTGTGTTAAATCAGAACTAAAACAATTTAGCATATACTATCTCCACAAAGACTGTCCTTCAAGACTATGTCTGTTAACTATTGCTGCAATTAATGCTGCATAACAAACAACCACAAAACCTCAGTGTTACTCTCAATAAGCATTTATGAGGCTCATGGGTCTGGAGGATGACTAGGGGTTAGCTGGTTGAGGCTGGGTTCCAATAGGACAGCTCAGCTGGGGTGATTCTACTCTACTTGTTTCTTTCCCCTCTCCTGGGAGAAGACCAACACTCTTCTCAAGGAAATGAAAGAGCACAGAAAGGAAGCCCAAATGTGCAAGCACTTTTCATGCTTCTGTTGGCTTCAGGTTTGTTAACATCCCATTGGCAAAAGTGAATCCCATGGGTGCAGAAATACACCCACCTCAAATGAGAGAGCTGTGCAAATTATGTGGGTAAAGTTGTTACTGATAAGGGAGTGAGGAACCTGAAGGGAAATCTTAAATATTGACTGTTTTAGAATGACCATTTTAAGGCCCCATTCTCATATGCCATCCTGAGGCTGATGATTGCCTTGGGCCAATTTGATTGGTTATCCCTATTATGGAATTATCTATTCATCTGTATCCTTCCATTAAAGCTGTAGCCTCCTTAAGGTCAGGGACTGTACTCTGTTTATCTTTCTAAGCTCTGAGTGTCTACATGTAGTATCTTTAGCGGATAGTGTAGTTGCTTCAGCATCATAAAGCCCACCCTCTCTTGTTGCATGGTAGTCATATGCTTTGAGTGACAATGAGCACACTCTAATTTTTAGTGGCACATCCCTCTAAAAGTTTATATGGGAATATACCAAGGCTTTGGCTAATCAATAAATGGCATTTCCCTAGACACAGGGTTCAGAGTGGTTCTACCTGAATGAAGCTCATAATTTCTGTTGCCTTGTAGAAATTAATGCCAATCTCCTTTTGAATATAAATGAGAAACCACATAGCCCTGGTCCACCAGCAGCCGAATTGCTAACATGAGGGAAGCCAGTCTAGCACAAAGCAGATCTAAGAGAACCACAGATAAAAGACTATGGAGAGTGAATTGTGCCCTGACTCTGTAGTTTTCAGTTAAATGACCCAATGACCCCATATCCCCATCCTTTGGCTTTCTCTATGCCTTTCATTTCACATCATTTTCCCCCAAAGTACAGTGCCTCTATGTTTATTTATTGAGATGAACATATTTATCTGTTCATTGTCTACCTTTTCACACTAGAACGCAAGCTTCATGTGAGTTGGGACTCTTAGATTTATTGTTCTACCCTCCACATGTAGAACAGAGCTTGAAACATAAAAACGTACTCAATAAAAATTTGTCAAATAAATAGATGAGTGAATGAATGCATGAATAAATAAATGCAGTGTTTAATCAGTTTGAGTTTTCCATTTATTACCATTAAAAGAATCCTGATATGTAGTTCCAATACATGCTTTCTGAATGTATGTGTGGATGACAGAGTCAGAGCAGGAGACACAAGAGCTGTCTTCAAATATTTAAAGGTTATGCCGTAAAGTAAGCATTTGATTCATTCTGTGCAGTTCCAGAAGTAGAAGTGACATTAAGGCACAACATAAGGAAAGGCTTTCTAACAAGTTGTTTAAGAAGGAATGCACTGACACAATAGGTAATGAGCTTCCTGTCACTAGTGGTATAACAGGTTAAGCCAAGCTGGTAACTTTACAGAGTATTCTTGCAACAATAACAGGCTAGATGCTGGATCACTTTTAATACTGAGAATTTATCATTTTAATCTCCTCTCCTAGGTTTCCGAACTACACCTGCATCTTAATATCTCAACAGGTGGGGATGCTTCCTCTTTAGATATTTGTCACTTGCAAAATTTTCCCCTGTCTAGTCCTACCTGGGCATTTTATAGCTTTGTGACTTCGGGAAAGGTCAGTTCACTTCAGGGAGCCTCAGTTTACTTATCTGCAAAAGAAAGCGACTAGAGTTAATAAACTAAATATCTCAAGATCATATTTGTGAGACTTTACCTGCGGCTTGATGCTGTGCTATGAGCTTTAGCTTTCCTTGGTTTAATGTGATTTTCATAATAACAGACAACTTTACACTAAAAGGGACACACACTACTATTACTCTCTTTTTATGGATAATGAAATAAAGACTCAAATTGGCTAAGTAACTCTTCCAGATCACAGGACAAGGAAATTCTGGAGCTTGGAATTTGAACTATTAATCAGGACTCCAGCTTGTCAATGTAGAGTTTATACATTATTCAAGGCTGAGAAAACTACATTCTATAATACCTCAGTGGACTCTTTCAGCTCTGATGGTCTAAGAATCCACATCTTCCTCCACTGGGCCACAAACTTAGGATTTAAGACTTCAAAATCAACCCAAGACAGCAAGGAAAGCAGATTCATCCTGCCCTGCTGGCCCCTTTGAGCTAAATATCTTCATGTATCCAGATAGCAAAACAATCCCTAAAAGTTTGTGGTTCTCAAATCTTCCTTACCATACACCATCCCTTTAAGAAACCTTAACAATAAAGAGGAAGAATAAAGATTACCTGCTCTGAATCAGACTTTTCAATTTAGGCAGGCAGAACCCATGCATGTTGGGGGCGTAATTGTATGTGGGTGGGAAGGATAATATTGTTAGCATTCCCATTTTACAGATGGAAAAGCTGAAGTTCAATGAAGTTGTAGAACTTGTGCTAGATCACCCATAGCTAACGACCAACTCAGGACATTTGAGCTCAGCATAACTCAGTCCAAAGAGCCCATTCTCCTTTAATCTATCTCTATGTATGTGTGTCTCTTTCTTTCTTTCCATTTAAATATTGTCCTGGAAGAAAATACTTGTTCAATTCCACACTATACATATTCTTATAGGATGTAGTTTATCCTCCTAATTTGAAATTGAGGAAACTATTAGAGCAATAATTTGTCTACCTTCTCTCCAAATATCCTTCCATGCCTTCTCCTAATAAATGGCCAGAGAAAGTGTTATGCAGAAATTATGTAAAGTTCCCTCTTCTGATCTTTGATTAAATGTATCAGTTAGCTATTAGCTATTACTACAGTTAGCTTCTGGGGTCTCAGCTGCAGAAGCTTAAAACAGTTATCATGTACTATCATGAGTATAGGTGCGAGTTATGGTGGCCTTGGCTTCAAACTACAGCAGGCTGGCATTGCCT
Source organism: Ailuropoda melanoleuca (assembly GCF_002007445.2). Taxonomy (NCBI): domain Eukaryota; kingdom Metazoa; phylum Chordata; class Mammalia; order Carnivora; family Ursidae; genus Ailuropoda; species Ailuropoda melanoleuca. The sequence continues at coordinate 40,409,735 of NC_048223.1, forward strand.
GACTTATACCAAGTTCAGTCCAGTGGCTCTGCTTCAAGATGCAATGCCCTACTCTACTTTCTCTCATCCTCTTTGGACCAGCGCTAGCACAGGCACAAGCCAGCAAGCCCAAACACCCATCTGTTGTTTAAGCCTCTATTCACATCAGGTCTGCTAACATTCCATTGACCAAAGTAAATCATATGAAGAAACCCCAAATCAAGGGATGCCAAAGTACACTCTACCCATAAAGGTGGTGGGGTGTATTGATTTGCAAGGGCTGCCATAACAAAACTCCACAGACTGAGTAGCTTAAACAGCAGAAATTTATTTTTTCTCATAGTTCTGGAGGCTACAAGCCCAAGATCAATGTGTTGGCTGGTTTGGTTTCTCCTGAGGTCTTTCTCCTTGGCTGGTAGATGGCCACCTTCTCACTGTGTCCTCACATGACCTTTCCTCTGTGCATGCACATCCCTTATACCTTTTCCTCTTCTTCTAAGGACACCAGACCTATTGTATTACGGCCCCACCCTTATGACCTCATTTGATTTGATTGCCTCTTTAAAGGCTCTGTCTTCAAATACATCACACTGGAGGTTAGGACTTCAACATATAGATTTGAGGATGGACACAATTAAACCTATAGCACACGGTTAGTGAATTTTTCTGAACAATAATGCCTGGTCTCATTTCAAGTTTTTCCATAACTTGGAGTCTGACTGACCATGATTTCAAATTCTGGCTCTACCACTTAATAGCTGTACAACCTTAGGAAGTTTACCTATATTTCCTCACTTGAGAAAATGAAATAATTACAGTAATTAACTCATAGGTTTGTTTAAAACTGAATGAAACAATTCCTAAAAAGGAAGCACAAAGTAATTGCTCAATCAATATTGCTAGTGTTGTGGCTCTTTACAATTAAGAAGCTTTCCCTTTACTCAGGGAGGCTGTATGGGCTGTGGCATCAGCCATATGCCTTCCCTTTCAGGACCTGATTCTATCCTAGAGCAAACTTTATTCTCTCAAATCCATCTTGCTTCAATCTGTTTCTGCAATATGGTGACTCTCTAAAAAAATCCACTTAACATTTCTCTGCCAATAAATTAGAGGCCAGAAAGAAAGAAGATGGCACACACTTGCCTTTCTAGACATTTTACAGATGGCTGACTGCCTTGAAGCCATGTCATGGCTTCTGGGGTCTCAGCAAAGTGTTTGATTTTCATCTGCCATGTAAAAATCTTATGAGCTCAGAGAAGGACAGCGTAAGCATTAACTAGGGCCCTTTGAGGGTACCTCTTGGGAGACCTTTTCGGTGTTAATGATACATAATCCAAATGAACTTTTATAACTTTGCAGTCATTTCTCAGAATCAGGTTGGTTATTTCACAGGCTAAGTGCCATGGAGACCTCACTGAAATATCTTCTGATGTCCTCTCAACACCTTCTCAAAGGAATCAATCATCTAATCTCCCCAGGATTAATTCTTTCAAAAATTTCTCTTAATTGGTGTTTCGGGTGGTTTTTAAATTCTCAGGCCCCACCCAAAATATATATAGCAAGTCATGGGGCCAGGGAGCACAATGAAGAACACCCACATGCATTTTTTTCTATTCTGCATATAGCAACTTATTTAGTGATCACAATATCCCCTGAACAGTAGTTAATGTTTTCTGCTTTTTAACCTGAAACAAGATGTTAAAATTAAATTTTGAACAAGTCACCAAGACACAACAGGTGTCCCTGCCAAAGTTAGATACCAGACAAAATGCTAGATTTTTTAAAAGGAACGTTTGAGAACCATTTCCATGTTGCTTGGCTCTGGCAGAAAATCACAGATGTGAAAAGAGGTTAAGATATGGAAAGAAAAGAGGATTTCATGAGAAATATGTCTTCAGAGCAATGATATTCAAAATGTGGCCTCCAGACTAGCAGCATCAGCAACTTGGGAACTTAGAAATATAAATTATCTGGTTCTGCCCCAGACCCACTGAATCAGAACCTCTGGGAGTGGAGTCCAGTAATCTCTGTTTCAATAAGTTTTCAGGTGATTCTGATACAAGTCAGTGTTTGAGAACCACCGCTTCAGATAAAGTTATGTTCTAAATACCCCAGGAAACTTCCTTAGATTGCCAAGAGCATTATTTGAGACCATCCAGGGAGTCAGCATCAATTTAACCAGGGGATGCCTCACTGTCAGCCAACTTCCAAGCCACTTGGGGGTCATTGTTCCCCAAGCAGGAAGTTTAGGGAAGACAGAAAGAAGACCAGGCTGTTTGTGAGAAAACTTCTGAATTTACTAAAGACTCTTAAACTGGGGAAAAGTCAAGACTCTAACCCAACCTCCCCTCATGTCTATGCTCTGATAGAGCTGGCCACACTAACCCTTTCTAATCCCTGGAAAAACCAGGGACCTCTTGGGGAAGTCCCTGAAAGGGCCTGAGAAAATAAACTGGCAGACTGGTTTCCCTTCATCACTCAAGCATGCAGACTCAAGTTTACTGATGAGGAATGGCTTTGCCTGGCCCACTCAGTCAAATATGTATCTCCTGGGGTTTGTGAAACTCAGTGAACTGAAATATGACCCTTGTCCCTCAAATTATGGAATTCAGGAAGCATGATCTGGCAAGCCGATTTAGTGTCCTTTAAAGTTGAGTGCATTGGTGTAGGTGTGAATTCCCAGATTTTATCAGCAGAAAGGAAATGCGAGTGTTTTCCATAGGCCATAGGTATGGAATGCATAAAAAGCCAGCATAGCTCCCCTTAGGACCAGTATTAGTTTTCTCAAGCTGTGTAATAAGTTACAACAAACTTAGTGGCTTAAAAAAATGCCCATGTATTAGTTCACAGTTCTGTAGGTCAGAAGTTCAGGCATGGCATTATTGGGTTCTTTACTCACGGCTGCATTCATTTCCAGAGGCTCTGGGGAAAAATTTGCTTCCAAGCTCATTCAGGTTGTTGGCCAAATTTGGTTTCTTGCTGCTCTAGGACTCAGGCCCCCATTTCCTTGCTATTGTCAGCTGGGTCCACTCTCAGCAACTAGAGGCTCCCCACATTCCTTACCACATGGCCTCATCCATCTCAAAAGCCAGCAGTGGAGAACCTCTCTAACATGTTGTCTGCGGCTTTATCTGTATCTGACCACTTGACCCAGATTTAAAGGACATGCATGATTAGGTCAGGCCAACCTGAATAATCTCCCTTTTGATTAACTCAGAGTCCACTGATTTCTTAAGTAATCAGTACTTAAGAAAAAAGTCAACTGATTAAGTAACATCAACTGCATATGCAAATCTCCCTTGCCATGTCATGTAATAATCACAGAAGTCATACCCATCATATTCACAGACTCACCTACGTTCAAGGGAAGGAATCATGCAAGGGTGGAGGTCACTGAGGGTCATTCTAGGATTCTGCCTACCAGAGATACTGTCCAAAAATCAGAAGGGTAAGGGGACCCCAGCAGGTCATCGATGAAAATGAGTGCCAGGTAGCTTAAGATCATCTTTTGGAGGTCAAGAATTTTGCAAAAGACAAATCCAAGCAAAAAGAACTTCCAAATAGCTCATCAAAGTGACCTTTGAGAGAGAAAGTGGGCTTGAAACTCTGGCAAGTGTCAGAGAGCAAGGAACCAGAAAGGACAGCCCCCCTTGTCAGCTATATGAGAACTTTTTTGTAACCTCTTTTCCCCTCCACTCTCTATAAACTTTAACCCAGGCAAGGGCAAAACATGTGTGTAAGCTGGGGAAGCTGATACAGGAAAGAAGAATCAAGCCATCACATGCTCTTCCCCAAAAGGCAGGTGGCTACCAAATACAGGTCTTGGCCAGATGGGCGAAGTCTCACATTTGCATGAAGACTGAAGTATCAATTAATGCCTAGGACTGCATATTTTTTCCACATAATTACAATTGTAGTTTTTTGTTTGTTTTTATTCTTTAAAATACATAAAGCAGCTATAGGTTTCCTAGGAATGAACAGAAAAGTCATAGGGACTCCTGAGCTTTCATCAAGTGGTAGGGAAAAGGCTTTCGCCAAGGAATAAAGTTGAAAAGGACAATGAGAGACAAAAGAAAATGAAGATGAAGACAAAGACAAAGACAAAAAAGGAGTGGGACACATTTTTATCACATCCTAAGTGTCATGATTGTTCAAAGTGCTGGTTGCGTACATGTAAGGTAATGGGGACCAAAAAAGTGAGTGATTTATCAGACATATACAAATAGGAAGCTAAGGAATAACTGAGCTGGGGTGGGAATTCAATTCATCCAGACCCTAAAACCTATTATTTTATTTTACTACCATGCCAAATAGAAATCTTGACTATAGGAAAATCATGAATCTGGTGGACAAAAAGCCAGAGAGGAGCTGTATGGAGATAAAAGCCCACTCCCACTATAGGTAGGTTCTTACTATCTCCTTTTTTCTTCACATGGGTTCTGTTCAGGTTGCAGGATCCAAAGTGACTCTTCACAGTAATGTGTCAGCACCTTAAAAAAAGCCTAAAGTGTTCTTCCAAGATAAAACTTCAGAGACTTAGACTTTCCTTTTCCAACGACAAGAGGTAAGGACTCTGTTGTGGGAGGGACTTGGTACCTCCTGGATGACCAATCATTGTGGAGCTTCAGTTAACTTGAGATAACTATTTTCAGTCCTAGTGGGATGAAAAATATACAGCAGCCCCCATTTCCCACCTTCCAGCCAGAAAAGCAGTAGAAGATTCCTAAGGTGACCAGACCCTGCTGCAGTAAGAGAGGAGGGAGAGGGAAGGAGAAAGACAAAATGTTTTCTCTGTGGCCCAAGTCTTCCCTTTCAGTCCTAAGAGCAGCCTTCTGTGAGGAAGGACATGGAGGTCAGAGAAGGAAAATAACATGTGTCCATCCTTGCCAGCAGGAAATGAGGAGCCAAGGCTGTGCCCTGGGATGACATGCAGTTAAATGGGGCTCAATGAGGTTGAGGAGTGAGATCACAGACCCTGGTAGAGAAGAAGGAATAGGGACATGGCAGCTAGATAGTTTGTGATTCGTGCCAGCTGTGGGATTTTGCAAATACATAACAAGCCTATCTGAATCTCTTTATTTCAACTGACAAATGGACTCACAGCTCCCCAAGATTGCTTTGGGATGAAATGAAATTATATTTATAAAACACTTGACACATAGCTGACATGACTGTTGGTTCTCTTTCCAATCCATAATCTATCCTTTGGCCGTTGCCTTAGGAAATTAAATTTTTTAGAGAAATTCTCAATGTTTATACAAAAAAATATATCAAAGTCTTATGATACTTGCAATCCATGAGAACACCCAACCACACAACTATGGACTCATTCATTCTATCTGTAAAATAATGACAACACTGTGCTGTATGCTTAGCATCAGGCTTGTGATCAGAACATGTTCCTCAGTGGAAAGACAGGCCTGCCTGCCCCCTTTTTCCTTCTCAGAACCAGAGTGATAGAGTCAATGAAAGAACATGAAGCAGGAATAATTAAATTTTAACTTTGAACACAAAAGCCAAGTGCTCTGCCAATTATCTTTCTCCAGCAGAAAACCTTCTAAGAAGGGAGTAGAAAACTAAAGCAGAAAACACCACATAAAATTGTCAGCCAATGCCTGAGTGGCTGACTTTGGACCCTACCTGGGTGATTAAGCCCCAGGCACATAAGGATCTTCTCACCCCACTGTCATGAAGGTGAAAAGGTGCCATGCTCCTTGAAGGCTATAGCTGTGGAAGAGCTGCCCTTACATGTGATGCCCTCACCTGTCCTTCTTAGCCACTGTACCTTTATTAGGTGTCAAGAATGCCAAGATATGTAGAAAAATGGTCCTTATCGGTAAGGAGCTCATAAGTAACAGGAATAACAGATGCTATATTAATCAAAGTAATTAATGCCTGTTCCCCAACAGACCCAACACTTCAGTAGTTTAATACAAATTTATTTTGTGTTCACACCACATCCAAATGTGGGACAGGTGGCCTTCCTTTATGGTAAAGTTACAAAATCTGTAGTTACAATGAACTTCAAGGTCAGAAAGATGGCAGGAATGTCATATGGGATGATTTCAAGTGCAGGCCTAGAAGTGGCACACACAGGGCAGAACCCAGCCACGTGGCTCTAGTCTAACTGCAACAGAGGCTGGAAAATCCAGAGTCACACCCAGATATTAACAGTATCCACCACAGATGGACAAATAACAGCAGTGCAATGAGTTTAGTACACATTTGGTTTATGGCATAGTTTGGCAATGGCACAATGAAGGGAGTTGTAAATCCTTTTGAGTAGGTCTAGGAAAGTTTCATGGAAAAGAAGACAATTGATATGGGTCTTAGAAAGGAAGTAAAAATAAGATAATGAAGGATTTAAGAGGGGCATTTTCAGGCAGAGGCATGGATGCATGAAAACAACATGGCAAGTTTACAGACTGTACCAAATTTGGCATGTCCAGGGAACAATATGCATGGAGGAGAGACTAAAGTGAGTGGAACCTAATCCTGAGGTTAGGAGGAAATTTTCAGGGCTATGATAATGCTGTGCTTGAACCGAGAGTCCTTGCCAGGCATCTGGAGGAAATCTGTATCCCAGGGTGTTGCCAGATATGTGAGCCAGGTGCTTGCAACCCTCAGCCAAGAAACAAGGCCTCCTAAGGTTCCTGCTTTCATGACAAAAGGCAGCCCCATACCAATGACCACTGTTGCAGTACCACACAGAAGAAGAGGAGGGGTTTGAGCATCAGACACTCCAGGCCTCAAACGCTTATTCCACCACTACTGGGCAAGTTGCTCTTAAGCTACAGTTTTTCTAGAATAGCAATGGCTATCATAGGAAACAGTATACAGATGAAGGGGAATGCCGCTTATAGGGCCACAAGAATCACAACTGGCAGTGGGTCTTCCAAACATTGTTAACACCTTCCACCCTCTGTCAGGCCTCCTTCTTTCCCCCTTTTTCTAGAACAGGCTTTGGTCACATGATTGACTGATTTGGATTGCTTGCTGGGTGGTTTTTCTTTGCACTGTGATGTCCTTGGGCTCTGTGTCAGTTAAGTCACTTAACCTCCTTCTCCAGCACACTCACTGGACAGAGTTCTTGCCTGTTCCTGGAATCAGGGGACCTCTGAATCTCTCCTTGAAGCCAGCCTAACCTTGAAGTCTAGAAGTATTCTCCGACACATGATCTCATTACAGATTGACAATATCATCCCCATTTTACAAATGAGGAAAACCACAAAGGGATTTGAAAAGAGAGGCCAAATGTATTCCATTTCTTTTAATAAAATTCCAATACTCTCCCTGATAAATAAAAAAACAAACAAACAAAAAAACACAACAACAACAAAAACACAGACTACCCTTAATTGCTGCCTCAAAAGGTAGTAGGAAAAAATGTAGGTATTTTGTCAGGAAATGAGATGGCTCTTAAAAAAAAAAAAACCTGTCTAACTGGTTTCCCCTGTAAATACCTTATAAAGGAGGTATTCTCAAAGCACTGAGCAATAAACACCAAATTCCAGAGATAAAACACAGAAGATATAGCAGACATCATTTGCTCTTGATTTGTACTGAATGGAAGTAAACCGGGCTCACTGTTACCGAGTGAAATAGCAGGGCTCTGGCCAGGTTGAAACCCTCTTTCTTTTTGGTTAGTGCTTTTTTTACTGAGAAATTACATAGCTGATACATATGTAGATACATAGGATGTACAAACACACGTATGCCCATGTATTTATAGGCACATAAATATGTACATTTACACACACATATACCCGAATTAACACAAGCCAGACTTTATTCTAGCATAGGTGCCACCAGTGAGAAGATAAGCGGGAGGATGCTCTGGAATCTGACCCTGTCCCCCTCCGTTGAAGACAGTAGGTAAGACTGGAAAAGTGAAATGAGGTCTGGAGTGTACAGCATTTCATGGCCAACACCCCTGAGTCAGGAGCTTCATGACCCACCCTGTTTTTTCTATCGGCTGCCACAGCAGAAGGTGCCGATCCCCTCTTCCTCCATGTCCTCTCAGCCCTCTTTGGTCATGGGCAGGTGACTGCCATGTAGGCCACCCTCTGGTCAGGAGAGTGTGCTCAGGACAGGTCAGAAGTGCCAGGGAGATAGTGTCCTAAAAGTGCTGTCAACACTGAATGTGTTGGAGCTAGCGGACAAACACCCCAGCTTCCTCACCCACCACATGGGACAATGTCTGGGTGTGCTCTACACAGCCTCTCTTCAGGACTGGGCCCCAGTCATCCACGGCAGGGGTCTGCTGATCGATGTATCCTTACTGGCTTTCCCACCCAGGCCTGTCTGACTTCCCCATTCCCTTCCTCTGCTGTCCGAAGTCATTGCCCAAGCAAACTTCTTACCCAAATCCCTATTTCAGGGTGTCCTGGTGTGCTAGTAGGGGACCCAAACTAGTTCCCCAATTCCAACGCCTCCAAACCAGGTCTCCGACCCCTGACATCTCTGTCTTGTTAGATGCCCTGGGCCCTGCTTCCCAGCCAGTTCCAGAGGAAATCATGGCTCCCTCCTCTGTGCTGTGACTGTGGTGGCCTGCAACAGGGATTCTGTCACCCATCCAAGGCAACACTGGGACAAAACAGGTGTTTAGCAACATGTCTCCGGTACGTCTTAGAGCTGCTTAGAGGTTGTGGAGCTGCCTAGCCTGGGATCTGGGAGGCGCTGGGGAAGCCCACTAGCTGGCTCTGATAATATGCTTTTCTGTAACTGCAGACAAGCAGATAGACAAACCAACAGGCCACTGGCCACGGGTGCCCTCTGTCTGTATGGTGTGTATCTAAGAGGAACATGCTTTGTTCTAGAGCAAAGAGATTAGCCGCAAGTGGCTCCCCCACCCAGCTGTTCCCAGCTCCTTTTCTTATAGCCTCCTTGCATTAGATCCTATCCCCACAGTGCCCCAAGTGGCTCCACAGAGCCCAGCCCCCAGTTCCTGCAGGGCAAGGCCATCTTGCAGCTAGACTCAGACAGAGCCACCCTACATTAGCTGCCAATGTGTCCAGTGATCAGGAAAGTCTCACAGATATCTCGCCAGAAAGCCCACTGCTCCTCACCTTCAGTGTGGACTGCCTGACTCCCTGCTTTGCCTGAGTCACCCATCAAGCCCATTCCATGCAACCTACCACCCTCCCCAAGCCTGAACTCCCACACCAAGCTGGCACCACACGGGAATGTCTTCTCTGCCAGACTCCCCGAGAAGAGGAAAGTTGGATCATTCTTGTCCCCACTGCTGGCCACAGTGCCAATGACACATAAGGCAGAGCTTTCCACACCAGGGGGCAATAGGCCTTAACATGCAGATACCCTTTGGAGAGGGGATACAGTGATATAAATTCATTCAAGAACACGGAGTCTCTGAAGTGTAAAGAAGGGGATTCCCAAAGGAGGAGAGGTAGGAGAGCAACAAAGGCATGTTTTGCTTAATTCCCATATCTTAGCCTGGGGAGAGGGGGACAGAGAAAATCTGCTTAGATAGTGCTGAGGAAGGAGAGGATAGGACACCTCTGAGTGGAGCATTTCTTCCTATAGTTACAAAAATTGAGAACCCTGAAGTCGGGCAGAATTTGACTTGCAGCCTAGCTTTTCTGAAGTTGTCCATGAAGAACTCTGAAAATGCCAACACACTGGAGCAAAGGAGCTTTAGAAATGAGCTCAAGCCTGGCGGCATGTCTGATTTTTAGCCAGTCACGGTGTGATTTATTTGAAGCCTGTTTGAGTCCAGTGGAGAAACGAACAGAAGATCATAGCTGTACTGGTTACCTTCCAGATGAAGCTTCCACAGTGTGGAGAGAGCTGATTTCTATTCACTGACTCAACTTAGAAAACTGTTTAGAAAATTTCCTGGCAATTATTAGCAGGGGCTTGATCTAGGGATAACTCTAGGTAGGGATGTTTTGATAAGCTTCAGAGTAAACACCGTAAAGAAAGTCATCATCACAGCTGGGGAGAGATGCTGGCATTCCAGCATACCTGGTGGAGAGTCAGCCTGGCCAGCAGCACACAAAGCTGGCTTGCAGACATGTGGGAGTCTCACCACAGATCCCACACTGCTACAGCAGCTGCACTGGAGCCCTGGCCCTGGTGTCATAGAGATAGTTTTATATGAAGGTTCATCCACAACCTCCTAGCCTACTGTGAAGTGAGGTCCTTCACCCTTCTCCATCCATGTCTATATTCCAACATGGGAGATGACCCTCTTCCTTAAAGGAAGTGGGAAAAGTGGGTGCTTAGAGAGTGTGCACTATGTGCCAGTTTCATTCTAGATGTTCCAAATGAATTATTTCATTTAATCCTCACACAGCCTGAAGTAGTTAGGCAGTGTAAGGTAGAGTCTACCCGTCAGAGTTCACTCAGGAGCAGAGAAACCATTCTAGGTACTTCAGCAAAGAGGGGGATTAATACAGAGATTATTAAACATAGGACAGGGGAGCAAAGGCTTGTGAGAATCTCTTCTGGCTTTGGAGAAATCAGAAAATACTTGGATCATAGGAAGCCCCTGCCAGTGACCTCACCTGCATGCCACACTGAAGCTCACGTGGAAGCCACTGCAAACCATCATGCCCGTTGTATGTTTGCATGGCTACCACCAAGTCAGAGGGCAAAAATGCTTCTCTTCCTCTCTGCCCTCAAGTCTGCATGAATGCCTTGCTGTGGCATGATCTAAACCAGAGGGGCCTGGCAAATGTCATTGTCAGCTTTCAAGCCCCCGAAAAACAAGGAAGAACTTAGAATCAACAGACAACATGCTGCATAGGGAGGTACTATTGTGCTCATCTTATCACTGAAGCAACTGTAGTTATAAGAAGTGAAATAATTTTGCCTAAATTCCCACTGCCAGTTTGCAGTAGGAAGGACATATGAATAAGACTGAATCTCTCTGCCTCCAAAATCGAGAAAAATGAATGGAATTCCGATGGATGTGGAGACATAAATTTGTCCACCCGAATCCTGAGAGGACATTTCTGTGCATGGATTGCTGCATACCCACCAACCATGCCAGCATTAGACAGATAAGTAAGGCACAATAGTGAAGTTCTATGTTAAAAGTCTATTTTGTGCTTACCCATAGTAATTAGAAAGAATCTAAGGCAGTAATATTGAAACTTGAAAAAATTCCAAGTGTTATTAGGGGAATGCAAGTTAAAACTACATCGAGATACTCTTTCACATCCACCAGCCCAGCAATACGAAGGGTTGACAAAGATGCAGAGACTTGCCACCTCTCAGATCTTGCTGGTGGACATGTAAATTGGTACAACCACTTTGAAAAATAACTTGGCATCATCTCTTAAAGTTAAATGTATTCACAATTTATGAGCAAGAACTCCTACTCATAAAAAATATTTCCTAAAGAAAATATTTCATTTGTGCTCCATAATCTGAAACATATAGAAATGTTTACAATAGCATTGCCCTTAGCAGACTGACACTTCAAGTAAACCTGATGGCCATTAACAAGATGAATAAATAAATAGATTCCATTTCATTCAATGGAATATTATAGACAATGGAAACAAATGAATCACAACTAGATTTGGCAAGATGTCTGAACTTCAAAGTTTTGATACGGACAGAAATTCCATTCCTATAAAAGACAAAACTAAATAACACACTGTGTAGCTTGCATGCATTATATCATAAAATTATAAAGAAAAGTAAGGTAAATATTAATTAAAATGGAGAATAATGGGCTTTTTTAGAAGGAGACTTAGGGAATGGAATCGGGAGTTTTAATGGAGTTTGTATGGTCTTAAAAATGATCTGTTCCTAAAAGGGATAGTGGGTGATTATTACACCTACAACATATGTTATATACATTTTTTATGTATATGACATACTTAACATGCAAACAAAGTTGATGTCATAGTGAAGATGTCCTGTCCACCAATCTTACTGTAGTTTCATCCAACTACTGTTTCATACTAGGGGTAGTCAGTGTCCAACGCTCTCTGGTCTTCTAAATGTGGCCTCACACATGATCTGAGACAACATAAAGTTTACTGCAAGCATATGAACTCCATCTACATTCCTCCTGACCACCTCTTACTTGCCAGCTCCACAATGCAGAGTAATAAACTGGGATAGTTTAGAGCATGAATTGTTGGAAATTGATTTGAATTCTGAAACCTGATTTGAATATCAGAACCAGGGTTTGAATCCTAATCCTGCCACTCATTATCTTTGTGATCTTAGGAGCATTATATAACCTTCATGTATCCCAGCCAGTAATTTAGTACTTATCTCATGGGACGCAACGTGTTAACTCATGTAAAACACTTAGGACAGTGACTAGCATACAGTGAATATCACTCAATTGTCAATTTTTACCATTGATTTAAAGATTTGTTTATTTGAAAAAGAGCATGGGAGGGGGGCAGAGAGAGAGGAAGAGAGAAAATACTCCAGCAGACTCCATCCCCAGTGCAGAGCCCAACGCAAGCCTCGATCTCAGGACCCCAAGATCATGACCTGAGCTGAAACCTAGAATCAGACACTTAACTGACTGAGCCACTCAGGTGCCCTGTCAATTTTTACCATTTCTTCTCATTTTTCCTCTTGCAACATTTGTTGATCAACCCATCTTTTTTTTTAATTTTTAATTTTAATTTTTTTTTGATGTAAAGTTCGATGATTCATTAGCTGCGTATAACACCCAGTGCATCATGCAATACGTGCCCTCCTTACTACCCATCACCAGTCTATCAAAGTTTATCCCATTCCCCCACCCCCCCTCCCCTCTGAAGCCCTCAGTTTGTTTCTCAGAGTCCATAGTCTCTCATGTTTCATTCCCCCTTCTAATTACCCCCCTTTCTTTATCCCTTTCTTCCCCTACCGATCTGATCTTCCTAGTTCTTATGTTCCATAGATGAGAGAATTCATATGATAATTGTCTTTCTCTGCTTGACTTATTTCACTTAGCATTATCTCCTCCAGTGCCGTCCATGTTGCAGCAAATGTTGAGAACTCATTCTTTCTGATAGCTGAGTAATATTCCATTGTATATATGAACCACAACTTCTTAATCCAGTCATCTGTTGAAGGGCATCTCGGTTCCTTCCACGATTTAGCTTTTGTGGACAATGCTGCTATGAACATTGGGGTGCATATGGCCCTTCTCTTCACAACCCATCCTTTTTGTTTGAACCCACATTATAGTAACTACTATCTACTTGGTACCATTCTTAAAAATAGGGGTCAGCAAATTATGGCCTATGGGTCAAATAAGGGCAACTGCCTACTCTTTTAATGAAAATGTTATTGGAGCACAGCCATGTCCATATGTCTATGATCTGTGACTGCCTCTGTGCCACAACAACAGACCTGAATACTTGCAATGGAAGCCGTATTACCTGAAAAGCCTACCTGGTCCTTTAAAGAAAATATGTGCCAACTCCTGCTTAAGAATATGGTTGAACTCTGCTGTCCTGGCTTTGGTCTTGCCCCCTGCTTCCATAACCTCCCTACCACAGACCCATTTCCAAATATCTGTACTCCAACCTCAGGCACAGTGACTGGTGAAGCCAACATAATCTTATGTCTTTGGGCTAGAGGGAACATAAAGTAAACTCTATTTTTTGTTGGCCATCTCTTATCATGGGTAGAAGATTGGACACATCGAATACCCAAGCCATTTCTGTCCAAGGCAAGGCATGTGACAGCAGACTCTGACTCTAAGGTCTCATTGTCTCATATTAGAAATTTCCAACAGAACCACACATAGTCACCTCACTTCAAAACAGAACATGTAAAAACATAATAAGTATGCCAATATTATGTATCTGTAAACCATACAAAGAGAAGTATTAACTATCAGCATGACCCAGCCATTAAAAATGTGTTAAAACTTAAATATTACCTATTTTATTCTCCTAAGTAAGACAAAGCCATTAAGATAATAATTATGAAGCCATATGATTTTCTCAATGGGTCTTGGGAAGAAACAAGTCAATGTGAAATAAGCATCTATTTTTTTAAGTTGTCTCTACTCCACTGACTTGGTCCACACGACCTCACCCACCAAGACAATGCACTGATTTCACAGTTCCAAATGAGAAGTCCTCCAATAAGGATGAAGGATGACACAATGACAAAGAAACCAGAACAGATGCAAAGAGAAGGAGTTTCAGCAAATTACCCACTCCCACCCAGGGAAGGAAAGAAACAGGAGTGCCCTCCTCTGTGTGCTATTTTGGTCACATGTGATTAATAGCCTGTCACACTGTCAGAAGAACCCAGACTCCATCAAATCGACACACATGGCAGGTCTGGGCACCAAAACAAGGCATATTTCTGTGCAAAATGTGCTGGGGGGTGCACTGTGTGTGTATATATATAGAATGCATACCTGCCACTTGCATCCGTTCATCCTGAAATACTGCTGAAATTTCTCTCTCCACACACACTCCCAAACTGTGTGTGTGTATGTGTGTGTGTTTTCCCATTTCATTCAGCAAGCAGCTGTGAAAGCTATTATACTGCCTACATAGCAACAGAAAAGGATCTGGTAAGTGTTTAATGAGGGGGAGGTGTGATAAAAGGGATAGGGCAGTTAAACTGGGTAATTTGGGAAATAATAAGGTAATGAATGTTGTTGCCTTGGAAACCACGTCATAGTCTATAATCTAATACTGCTCTATCTATCACATTCAATATTCTGAGAAATGGGCAAATCCAATTTGATTCACTCATGAATATTATCTTTATAAAGATATTAACAGTCTAGTCAAGGTACTTCATCTCCCCACCCATTAGTGAAGCAATACATAAATGAGATAGGAAGTATATCCTCTAGAACAGAAGAATGCAAAACCTTTTGTGAATCCTAAAAGGACTCTCTATAATTTATTTTGTTCCTTATTAAATTGGCAGTCATATTTTTCTTTACTATCCATAAACATCTTATCTTCCAAGCCTGCTCTTTAATAAAATATGCATGCAAGAACATGCAAGAAATTGATATTTTTCTGTAAAATTTGGCCTCGAAAGCAAATGTGCACCAACTTCCTATATCAAAAATCTCTTCCAATAATCATTCCTGGAAGTTTCTGGGCTGACTGGTTCCCCAGGGAAAATTTAGCACCTGGGACTTAAGGTGACTTTAAAACACATATCACAATACTAAAACGGAAATAAGAACAAAAATTCAGAACTCAGAAGCATAAATCTAAATGAAAGATCAGCATGGGAGAGAGGGCAGTGCAGTACGTATTTGTAGCCCTTAACGTCCTAGGTGTGCTAGTTGAACCAACAATTTGACTGATCTTCCTGGGTGTCAAAGCAAAAGAGAAAGTATGAAGACAAATAACTAAATGAATACAATATAGCATCCTTCAAAATAAGTCAAGCTTTTCCTAAAACTCAGTATTGAAAGAAATTTCTCAGTTGGAGGTCCATTAAGGACCATTGAGAGATAGTTACTGCCCAATTGCAAATGCAGTGACCGGTTTCATTAGGACCCCTCAGGCATGAAATCAAAGTGCAGTCCTCTCAAAGCAGTCTGGAGGTGTAGGAAGAGAGAGAGGTAATGAGGAGTAGAGGAGGGAATAATATAAAGGATCTATAGAATATGTATATTTGTCTTGCTTGATCCAAGAATTATAAAATTTTTAAGAACTCCCACACACCCATTTCCATATATTCCTTATTTCAACTAACCTTTAGGTAAGAATTGGAAATCAGACTTTTTGAAACGAATATTACACTATATGTTAACTAACTAGAATTGAAATAAAAATATGGAGAAAAAAAGGAAAGCATACTTTTTCTTTTTTTTTAATTCTCTGATATAGAATGCAGATCTACTCAGTATTACTACTACTACTACTATTACTGTTATTATTCCAGTTTGATAACCTTTTATGAAAAGGGTGGAGTGAGTTTGATACTCTCCAACCAACTCTCAGATGAAGGTATTACTGCAAAGGAAGTACTACAATGGAACAAACTCTGAAGATGGTTCCAAAAAGTTAATAGTGCAACTGTATCATTTTGAAGACCTTGGTCCTATTCATACTCTGTCAAAGAGAGAGACCAATCATGCTCATCAAATCTTCATGGGTTTCTCTACATTTCCCAATCTCCTTTGCAGTCAGGTTGGGCTCCATAGCTAAGTTCTAACCAAAGGAATGGGGGCAAAAAATGATATAAGCCAATAGAAAGTTCAAAGTAATCCTCCAACGTACTTTCTCCCTTGCTATGGCAACCTTAGGGGCCATATGTTCCAGATGGCCTGGCTACATCTAGTTGTGACATGAGCGAAAAATAGACCTTAATCTTTCTAAGCCACTGAGATTTCAGGTTTACCTAGTGTGGGAGTGAGTATTGATTGCCTGGACAATGAATACACTAGCCAACAAACTGCCTCCACCACACTATTTGTCATTTTTTAAATTAAGTGTTATTAATTTGATTATAGATGTTATATATTTTGGCTTAACTATTCGATGTAAAAATTTAGACTTAAAATTGCACAAATTTTTACTGCAGTATCTTCGAACATAATTCTGTCTCTTTCTCTCCACCTATCTAAGCTTTCTTAACATAGACACATAAAAATATAATTAGAAGAAAGATATAAATGGTGGGTGACAGATATAGATAAATAGTGGGACAGCTAAATACAATGCTTAGATGGGCTTCTGTAAGTTTCAGGTGGGTGCGGCTTTCACATTTACTTAACCAGTGATGGAGTGAAGCCTACCCCTGTAAATTTATAAATGCTGTCCGTGAGTACTGAGAGGTAGACTGAGATTAGCAGTTAGAGAGTGAGAGAGACGTGTTTTAACTCAAATAGTCCTATTCCAGAGACTGCATCTGAATTACCACTCTGTTTACTGCCCTAATTGATTATCTTTCATTCACTCAGTCACCTTTTCCAAAACCAAATGTTGCTTCACTAATAAGATTAGTGATAAGTCATTGCTGTTTTGTTTCCTGACAACTTGTGTTTCATTTACTATAGCTGCCTGTTTTCTTTAAGGATATTTATCTACTTTTTGATTTGTAAGAGCTCTTCAAAAATTAAATTTAAAATATCTTAAATAAAAGATATTAACCTTGCACCTGTCATATTTGTTCACAAATATTTACCCAGTTTTCATTTTTCTTTTAATTTAAGGTGATTTTGTTTCCTTTCAAATTTTCTTTTATGATTTCCATCATGATTGTAAAGTTCTTGTTTACTCAAAATTAACATAAATATGTGATTACATTTTCCATGTATGCTAATAGTTTCAATTTTTTTCACCTTGACATCCTTTGTCTGCTTAAGAGTTATACTTACAAAAGATTTTGCATCCTCCTTTATTTCGTTTCCCTGAATGTTTTTATTTCTCACAGTTGGTTTTCCCAATAATATTAACAAATATCTATGTTTTACCCTTTTGATTTAAAGCACTTTATTATATGTTGGATCGGTGGTGGTATAATGGGAAGAGCAGACAATCTTAACTTGTAATGAGAATGGCTTTAATGTTTGCATTTTAAGCATGATGCCCATGTCTCAGTCACATATGTTTTCATTACATACAAAAACTGTTCTTCAAGTCCTATTTTACTATAACTTTACATCAAGAATACATTCTTTTTTCTGTTACTAACATAATGGATTATCATAATATATATGTTTCTCAATGAGCCACCATTAAACTCCTGGAATAAAACCTACTTATCCATAGCACATAATTTCTTTAATATACTTGATTTCATACAGCCATCATGTATTCAGAATTTTGCATTTCTATTTCTAAGAAAGATTTGTCTGCAGTTCTGTATAGTTATGCTAGTTATAAGTAAAAGAAAGGAGAAACTTGCCTTTTTGTGCTTAAATATTTAAAGTGCCACAAGAATTTTATGTTCTAAAATTGTTTGAAAGAACCCATTCCTCAAACCATATGGGTCTGACAACTTTCCAGGGGGTATTTTTAGATGTTTTTCATAATGTCTTTCAGGTTCTATTCAGTTTTTCCATATTTCTTCTATAATCAGTTGTTTTTTATATTTTCCCATAAAATTATTCTTTCATCGATATATTTATCTGTATTGGCATATATTAATATAGAATTCTACTTTTTATGATATGTGTATATAAGCATATATAAATAACTATTTAATTACACCCTCTTTATCATTCCTAATAAAGTGTACAGCTATTTCTCTTTATTTCCCTGATCATCTTTATGAGAGTTTTGTCTCTTTTATTGGCCTTGATACGAAGGAAGGAAGGAAGAGAGAGAAAGAGAAAGAAAGAAAGAAAAGAAAGAAAAAAGAAAGAAAGAAAGAAAGAAAGAAAGAAAGAAAAGAAAGGGAGAGAAAGAAAGAGATCTCTAGTGTTTATCATTTATATTATTCATACATATTAATTTCCATTCGTGTTTTCATTCACTTCTTCCTTGGATAGGACACATTTCCAAATATAGTCTTATATTTATAGTCCTATAAATAAAGTCCAACAACTTCATTATTGATTTTTCTACATTCTGTTACCATTCAATATTACCTATTTCCTTGAGTTTTTAACTGCTCTTTTTTAATTTGTACGTTTTTGTAATTCAGTACCTAAAACTTTATGAATATTATATTTTTATTTGTATCTTACCATTAGAAATTTAAACTATTCCCTTTTTTACATTTAATATTTTCATGTAATTTTACTTCTCCTGATATTAACCCTGATTCCTTCTGTTTAAAATTACATGTAAATATATCTTCATCCCCTCATTTTTAAGCTTTTGTTTTGTTTTAAATGAATTATAGTTGTCATGCAATTTTATATTAGTTTTAGGTATAAGACATAGTGATTTGACAATTCTATACATCACACAATGTTCACCATGAAAAGTGTAGCTACAATCTGTAACCATACAAAATTATTACAATATTATTGACTACATTTCCTACGCTCTACTTTCCATCTCTGTGAATTGTTTATTTTCTAACTGGAAGTTTGTACCTCTTAATTCCCTTCACCTATTTTGCCCATCTACCCACCAGTTTGTTTTCTGCATTTATGAATTTGTTTCTGTTTTGTTCCCTTGTTTGTTTGGTTGCTTTTTAGATTTCACTTATAAGTGAAATCATATGGTATTTGTCTTTCTCTGACATTTCACTTAGCATAACATCCCCTAGCTCCATCTATGTTGTAGCAAATGGCAAGATTTCATTCTTTTTTATATATGAGCAATATTCCATTATATGTGTGTGTGTGCACACACACACACCCACACCACATCTTTATCCATTCATTCATTGATGGACACTTTGCTTGTCTCCATGGCTTGGCTATTGTAAATAATGCTGCAATAAACATAGAGGTGCATGTATCTTTTCAAATTCGTGTTTCAGTTTTCTTTGAGTATGTACCCAGTAGTGGAATTACTGGCTCATAGGGTAGTTCTACTTTTAATTTTTTGAGGAACCTCCATACTGTCTTCCACAGGGGCTACACCAATTTACATTCCCACCAACAGTGCACAGGGGTTCCCTCTTCTCCACATCCTCTCTAACACTTGTTGTTTCTTGTCTTTTTTATGTTAGTCTTTCTGACAGGTATGCAAGCTTTATTCTTTCATTTTGTTGAGGGGTGCCTACTGCTAAACTCATACAGTTGGATTTCATGTTATTCTAGTGTCTTTCACATGTATATGACAGATTTAATGTTCCTATCTTTTTTCTTTCTTATCCTGCAAGACAATTTTAAAATGTGGGAAATGCCAATTAAAATAAGAATGTGAATGAACATGTATGTACGGATGCAGTTGTGCGTTTTTGTGTATCTGTGTGTGCAAGCATGTGACGTGTGTGCATCTGAAGCTGAAGAGACCAAAAGGTGACCACAACAGACCAACAAAGAAAAATAATGGAACTGGATCTCAGTGTTGCAGTCCCACATAGCAGCTCTAGCCAGAGCCCATAAAATATGGTGCACTATCGTACTTCTTCTGAAGGCAGAGTCATCTGGGCAGCATGGAGAGACGAGATTAAAAGATTCAGGAGGACAAGTGAAAGCTAATTTAAATAAAAGGATGAAATCAAGACTTAATGACAAGTTAACACTTCCAGGAACTGCAGAATGTTGTTTTATATCCTTATCCATCTCAGTCTCTATAGTAATATCTGAGTAAACAATTACATCTTGCCTGAGTCTTTGAATACGAATTATAGCAGTGCTGTGATATTTCCATTAACACTTTTCAGAATCTCTGAATAATTCCCTCACATTTAAAGGCTCATGCTGGCTACCTCTCTGGACTGCCTGATCCCCACATTACTCTCCCCTCCAAGTGACCCCTTTAACCTGTTCTAAGTGAGCTACCAAATAAACTGAAGGAGGAGACCCAAGAGGGTCCTGGCCCACTGCCTATTCCTGGTGACTGGGCTAGATCAATCTTCTGTTTTTAGCAAGAGTGGCAAAGATCGTGCCCTGCCAAAGAGCAGAGGCAAAATCTGGGCTCTCTGAAGTGTGTTACTGAAACATGCTGTTTGGGAATTCACTGTTCCATTGAGGAATTCTCTCCCCTTCCTGAGAGAAGGAGGCCAGTCCCCATTAACAGTAAAGAGACTACAAGCTAGAACACACTTGCTCTCCACTCATTTATTCAAAAATAGATCCAAAAGAACTATACGATTTTTTTTCTCCAGCAAAGTATAAAAATATGTCTTTTTTAAAGGACAACATTTTAATACAGCCCTGGGATATTCACACAGGTTTTTGAAAGTGAGTTTAATTCACTGCCTTCATTAGGAAGCATTTGCATTTCTTTGGCATCCTCTCTTTTGCCTTTTATGGCCTACAAGTTGGGCTCACCTGCTCAATCAGCCTGTAGTCATGGGTATCAGGAAGAAAAAAATGCTTAAATACATTTCAGACGGAAATGGGCATCTAGGGAGAGAGCATCCTCACACACCTGTGGCCTCCTGAGGGCAATTGCTCCCCTGGAGTTCACTGTGACCTTGTTGAGAGGTGGCCTGACAATCTAAGAGAGGACCCACATTGGCATTGGTCCATCTCACCTGCTTCATGCTCTTGGCAGCCAGAGGGTGTTATCATCCTACTATGGCCCACTTCCAAAAGGTCCCCTAAATACTCTATCAAGAACTATTTTACATACCAGTCTCTTTTTTCTTAATTGTTTTATTATATACACAATGTAGTCAATATGAAAACTAAGAAATATGATAAAGACTGAATCAGGCACAGGTGTTCCATGCAGGCCTCATCAAAGGACAATAAAGCCAAACCATTAAAGAGGTTTAGATGCATTGCTTTCTCCCTCAGCATATGTTTATGGCTCCCCTACACCCACATTCACAAAATAGAAAGGAACAGGAAGTCACATGTGTGTTCCCTAATGCTGTCTGGTTAACAGGCCCTGGAGGAAGAAGGGGGTTGTGTTTTTCCAGGAAAGTAGCCAAAGAGACACTCTCTTTTGTCCTTTTCCCAGTGAGGTTGTGAGTACCAACCCCATACATCAAAACTGCAGATAATGACATTGCCAAATGTTTCACACAAAACCTGATTTGCTGCCTGTGTTTGTGTTCTCATCCCTCTTCTAAAGTCACACAGAGCCCACTCAGAACTAGACAAAGCCCTCCTTGCATCCTTGAACCCCAGGCCCTGGAAAATCCTGACATGTAGTTTTCTCTCAGCTTTGAAACGTGGGGGTCAGTTTGAGGGACACCTGGGTGGCTCAGTCAGTTAAGCATTTGACTCAGGTCATGATCTCAGGGTCCTGGGATTGAGCCCCATGTCGGGCTCCCCACTCAGCAGGGAGTCTGCTTGTCTCCCTCTCCCTCTGCTCCTCCCCCAATTGTGGGTGCGCTCGCGTGCGTGCTTTCTCTCGAATAATCTTAAAAAAAAAATACATTGCATGATAAAGCTGGGCCTACACAGGAAACGCACATGGCCATTTCCCTCATCCATTCTGCCACCCATGGCTCTTTAGAATGTCAGGTCAATGAGGCCAATGGCACCCCCATTCTCACCTCTGAGTGTCAAGAGAAACTGCTGGTAGGGTCTCTAGGACTTACAAGTAATTTTTGTACAGGTATTTAGCATAGAAACTTTAGGGGAATGTTTGCACATCAGTTAGAGGACTCAAGTACTTCAATCTCAATGCCCCTAAAAAAGGGGTGCTACCAAGCACGCACCTACAATGAACCCATCAATCTCTCCAAGGAGCTTATTTCTCCATCGTGCCTTAAGGGACAAGATAGATACCCCGAGATAAAAGTGTAAGGTAAAAGTGAACTAGAATTCAAGTAATTAAAATGGCTAATGAAAAGTTTAACCTTCTCTCTGGTCTTAGACAATGGGACATTTCCTTCATACAGAGAACAAGATAATGAGAATTTATGATCTGGGCCCTCCGCATCTTTAAAGTCCATCACTCAAAATTACCTCTGAAAGGGAACCTCCATGAATGAAATCTTGAGTCACGACAGTCACTAATAGTCCTTGTTTCAGGCATGAATGAGATCACTATATAAATTTTTCTACTTTAAAAAAAAAAAAGAAAAAAAGAAAGCAAAACTTGGTAGACTCTTCTTTATTGTTACTAAGATCAGTAGCCAGTATCAGCAATGAGTGAGCTTTGAAAGTAACATGAATGCAGAAAAATATAAATAGCCAGACTCATTTTCAGCCAAAGAACAATCAAGCAGCAATCTCCTGACATTGTGCAACCCCAGGACTCCCAGATGTGCCAAGGAGAAGATTGATTGCTTGCCTTTGAGAGGCATTCTTTCCTTTTGAGAAGGAGCCGTAGGATAATCATCACACAGCTCTTTGGAGCCTCGAATGGGCTCTCTCTATAGCTTAGTTGTGTTTTGTACACACAGCTCCTCTGTGAAGGTTAACAAGAAGGTATAAAATGATACTACACACAGCCCTATGCACCTCAGTATTCAGGAAATCCAAGTGCTCAATGTTACATGAGGCAAAGAAAGAAAATGAGAGGCATTCGCAACAGTGTGGACTCAAACTCTGACATTGACACTCTGCTCTTACCAGCAATTTTTTTCAGGTCAAATTTGAATCAAAGAAAATAGAGCACTTAAAGTTCATGTAATGATACTGAGCGATCAGTGTTTCTAGAATGATCCAACAAAATGCTCTGTCCTCTGTGCAACCTGCGGTGTTGCTTGTCCTCTCCCCTAGGTTGTCTTGAGAAAGAACTCAGAAACTGCAAGTTGAGTTTCCTTGGAAGGGAAGTTGATCATGATCCTTAATCACACACACACACACACCACATGCACACACAACTATTACAGAAACCTATAAAAAGAATTTTAGAGGTATAGTGAAAAGGGAAAATATGCCACTTAGAAATGTGTTTGCCACTATTTCAACAATCAGGATGGGGTACCAAGATTCAGAAAAAAAGAGGTCTTGTACTAAGGGATACAGACTTAAAGCCATTAGAAATCTAGAACACAAACTGTAAAGAAATTAATAAAGTTGTTTAAAAACCCATTCACCAGAATGGCTAAAAGGGAAAGAAGAAAGAAAGAAAGAAAGAAAGAAAGAAAGAAAGAAAGAAAGAAAGAAAGAAAGAAAGGAAGGAAGGAAGGAAGAAAGAAAGAAAGAACTATCACCAAATGAAGGTAACATTGTGGGAAAACTGGAATTCTCATAGCATATGCTGCTGGTGGGGTGTAAATTGGTACTAAAACCACTTTGGAAAACTGCTTCACAATCTCTGTAAAGTTGCACAAATGTCTATTCTGTGACCCAGCAATCCCACTGTTAGGAAAGTATACAAAAGAAATATATAAACATCTTCACTAAAAGACATGTATTAGAATGTTTGTAATGGCATCATTCACAATAGCCCCAAACTGGAAACACTCCAAAGTCCATCAAACAAAGGTTAATAATCGTAATACAGTCATACAATGGAGTACTATGCTGTACCCATACTAAATAAACAACCACACAACAGCAAGGATGAAACTCACTTACGTACTGTTGAGTAGAAGATTAAACAAAAAATTATATACCATGTGATTCCATTTATACGAAGTTCATAATCAAATATAACTAATCTATGCTGTTAGAAGTTAAAATCCTGGCTAATTTTGGAGAAGGTAAGAAGTACGTGGAGTCATAAGACAAGCTTTCGGAGAGGTCGAATTCCTTAAACTGAGCATTTATTACATGGATGTGCTCAGTTTGTGAAAATTCATGACATTAGACACCTAAAACTTGAGAACTGTTTTGTATATATGCAACACTTCAATAAGATGTTGATTTTTTAAATGTATTATTAGAGATGGTGATGGATACAGAACAAACAGAAGAAAAAATTTCCAGATGTAAAGAAAGAATTGAATTTGCAGGTGAAAAGGGCAATGACTTTCCTTCCCTCAAAATAAATAAATAAATAATAATGAAACCATAATCATATCCAAAATCATTGAAATTCAACATTACAGAACCCTGCTGGGGAGTTCAGCTTCTGGTAATGGGGGACTCTGTAATTCAGAACAACCTCTCCATGGAAGACAACTAGTGGAAAAGCTGAACATGATACTCTTCTAAAATATTCTGGAAGGCACTGAAAAGCAGGCTTTCCAGCAAGCAGTAAGAATTACTATCACACCGGATGTTTTTTCCTGCTTTATCAAAGATTAGTTGCCCAAAGAGCCGAGGGTCAATTTCTGGGTTCTCTATTCTGTTCCATTGGTCTATGTGTCTGTTTTTGTGCCAGTACCATGCTGTCTTTGTGATCACAGCTTTGTAGTACAGCTCGAAATCTGGCAACATGACACCCGCAGCTTTGTTTTTCCTTTTCAACAGTTCCTTGGCGATTCGGGGCCTTTTCTGGTTCCATACAAATTTAAGGACTATTTGTTCCAGTTCCTTGAAAAATGTCATCGGTATTTTGATCTGGATAGCGTTGAAAGTGTTGATTGCTCTGGGTAGCATGGATGTTTTATATGTTAATTCTTCTGATCCATGAGCATGGAATATTTTTCCATCTTTTTGTGTCTTCCTCAATGTCTTTCGAGAGTGATCTGTAGTTTCCTATAATGTGGGTTCAAACAAAAAGGATGGGTTGTGAAGAGAAGGGCCATATGCATCCCAATGTTCATAGCAGCATTGTCCACAATAGCTAAATCATGGAAGGAACCGAGATGCCCTTCAACAGATGACTGGATTAAGAAGTTGTGGTCCATATTTACAATGGAATATTACTCAGCTATCAGAAAGAACGAGTTCTCAACATTTGCTGCAACATGGACGGCACTGGAGGAGATAATGCTAAGTGAAATAAGCCAAGCAGAGAAAGACAATTATCATATGATTTATCTCATCTATGGAACATAAGAACTAGGAAGATCAGTAGGGGAAGAAAGGGATAAAGAAGGGGGGGTAATCAGAAGGGGGAATGAAACATGAGAGACTATGGACTATGAGAAACAAACTGAGGGCCTCAGAGGGGAGGGGGGTGGGGGATTGGGATAGACCGGTGATGGGTAGTAAGGAGGGTATGTATTGCATGGTGCACTGGGTGTTATACGCAACTAATGAAGCATCGAACTTTACATCAGAAACCAGGGATGTACTGTATGGTGACTAACATAATATAATAAAAAAATTAAAATTTAAAAAATTTTTTAAAAATTTAAAAAAAGGAATTACTATCACAAGATCTGAGAAAAGTGAAAAATACATGGAAGTGAGCCCTCCATGAGAAGCCACTTTTCTTGTAAGAATTTTGAGAATCCAGAGAAGGCAGCTAGTGGATAGTCAACATCCTATTTCTCGACCTGGGTAAGGGACACATAAGGGATCCTTTTGTGTGTTGTGGATTTTTCTATATGTGAGTTGTAGTTCAAAACACAATAGTTAAAAGGGAAATATCAAACCAGCATTGCAGTAGTAAAACAAAACAAAAAAACCAAAAAAACAAAAAAACAAAAAACAAGAGTTGATCTCAGATTTATACAAAGCAATACTATCAAAGTCAGGAAACAGTAGGCAAGTAGTTCAAAGATTCTGAGAGAAAAATACTCCACAAGTATACCTTCAAGTAGAAAGTATAAATGCAATAAACAGACATTCTCTAGCATGCAGTAACTTGGAAAATCCAGCAGTTGTGAGCCTGTCTTACAAAAATTATTGTAGGATGAATTTCTGCTAGCAAAGAAATCTATCAATATACACAAAAGGAAAGGACAAGAGTAACACAAGGACTGGTAGTTGGCACTGAATTCATTTAAATATAAAACTTAGTCTAAGCAACTTGAGGATTAAAAGATCACTGGCTCCTTTAATTTCACTGTGAATTTATCTCTACTAAATTAAAGAAGGATTATGTTTAATACTGTCAGTAAAAATAGCATGTGTTTTATGAACCTAATCTTTTATCTCTCTCCTTCTTTCTTTCTCTCTCCATCTCTGTATCTCTCTGTCTCTCCTTCTGTCCATCTCTCTCTCTCTCTCTCTCTCTCTCTGTATATATATATATATATAAAAGGATATCTGAAATTATTTTTACCAAGTGTTAAAAACAGTTGTTCCTAGGTAATGGGGTTTCAGGTCATTATTTTTTCCTTTTGGAATGCCCCATTTTACTACAGTTTTATTTTTAAAAATGAACATTTATGTTTATGAAAAAATAATGGTCATTATTCTTTCAAAAAATAAAGTGGGAACAATATAAACAAAAATAAAGGCTATACACACAAGTCAGGTACGGAAGTATGTTTCCCTAAGCAACGCTGAAGGAGATACTTAACCATAGTCAGCGTTCGATGAGCACATAATTTAGCAATCAACAAAATAACTGACAGTCAGCATGTAAATGATTCATATTTTAATTTTTCAACTGTTTACTCTTTTAAATTTTTATTTCTATCTTTAAAGCAAACACATTTATTCAGGAGTCTAAAATAAGAAAAGAAGAAAATTTTGTATCAAGCTGGGTTTAAATTACACATTGAAAATTTAGGTTCAGCAGAAGAAAGAAGCTTCAGATAGAAAAAATCAAACCTATCTTAAATAGTTGCAGCCCTGTTTACTTTATTAAATTTAACTTCTAAAAAACCACCTTAAAGTTATTTCTCCCCCATATTCCCACTCCTAGCACAGGCAGTCTTCTGAAGCAGGCCAAAGTTTCTGGCACTTTTGTTCTTTCCTGCGTTGCACATGATATCCAGTCAAGGGTGGCTTATGACTCCACATCTGAAAAATCAGACAGCCTCCAATCCATACATGCCCATTGTTTCCAAAGTCAAATCTGGATTCTCTAGCATCCATTGTCTAGCATGCCTTACCTGGACTCTCACCACATTCATTCTCTAGTTCACTGAGCGGGCACTGAGCAGCCCACATGAACGAGTCTCCTGCCATCAGCTGGGCTACAGGCCCACAAGGAGAAGGGCAAGCAAGAGATGTCTACGACACAGTGTGACAGAAGAAAGCAACTGCCCTCATAGTCAGCATTGTCCAGACTGGGGAAGCCAGGATGGGGGGGCTCCCCCAGGAGGTGACAGGTGAAATAAACCTGAAACAAGACTGCCAAGTACAGAAAAGGGTACTCCGGGAAGAGAAAGTATGACATGTTTGGGGAAACGTCTAACTGTTCCTTTACCCTGACGTGTTCACAAAGAAAAATGGAGAGAGGTGACAGGGGTTGTGACGGTGGCCCATAGGCCAGAGTAAGGCCTGGTCCAGACTGTGGAGGCCTGACGGGACTGTCGCCGGATGGCACAGCCAGATAACCTTTCCAAAAATGTAACTCTGATTTCTCTCATTCCCTTCCTTAAAATGTGTCAGTTTTTCCTCAATTAAGTATAAGCACCTTCAGAATAAATGACAATCATCTTCTCATTTTGCAGCAGATTGGTGGACACTGCTCCACAGCCTAAGCATATTATTCATGATGATAATGAAGGGGGGTAGGAGAAAATACTAAGAAAAAATGTGAATTACCATTGTGGCTCCGTCATATGCCATGTTAAACTCAAAGTCCTAGACTTACTCTTTCAGGGAAGCATAGGCCCTCATCATGTCTGAATGAGTATGACAATCAATGAAAGAAAACTGAATAAGAAAAAAAAAACCTGAAATATAGACCGTTTTTCAAGACATAACAAAGCATCACTTCCAATTATGAAGAATGATCAAAAGAATGTCGATAAAGCCTTGTACATTTATTTATAGTAATGAACTGATATGTACTGTACATAATCAAAATAGTGTTTAATTTAGAAAATTAATGTCTTGGAAGGACAGAAGTGCTTAAAAACACTTTTGTCTTTAGTAGTTAAAGAATCTTACTGCAATTTTATGTCTTACATCAATTCTGACAAAGAACCATGCTCTTTTTAGGTATCTATGATGTTTCAAGATAGCGATTGTCCCTGGGGAAAAAGGAAAAGGCTTAAATGTGCCCCACCCCTCTGGAGCTCCCTATAGTCAATCCACCAAAATTCCACAAATCCTGATATAATGAAATCAAAATAACTAAGCTGTAGTTCACTACCCAGCGATCTTTCCATTCACTCATGTGGTGAAGATACAATGATGAACAGAAGACAGTCATAGAATCCTAAGGGAGACAGACATGAACCATAACAGAAATCTGATTAGAGCTCTAATTAAGATTTGTACGAGGCGCTGTGGGATCCGAGCTGATGCATCCTACATCTGTCTGTGGGTATTCTGAAAGGCGTCCAAGGAAGATAGGAACTGGGCAGGAAGGTGAAGGATGAATGGGTTTCTCAGGCAGGCAAGGGCAGGAGGGCACTCGAGTCCATGCTCAAGAGGTTGAAAGGCAAAATAAAACCCGCCTTGACCACAGGGTGCAAGAGACAACAAGCATCTGACAAAGGCAGGTAAAATCAAATTATAAACCCCAGGAACGTTTGCAATGTTGCTCTTTGAAATGCTCACTCTGGCAAGACTGTAGAGTCTGAACATTAACAGAGGAGACTAACAGCAGAGAAACAGTTAGAAAGTGTCCACGTAAACCCAGTGAAAAATGATGAGGGCTTGAACTCCTTCTTTCTTGGACCTGGCTTTTTTTGGTTAAATTCTCTCTCAGTAGGACTTGTCCATGTATATAACTAACTTCAGAAGTCATTAAACCCAAATCACCTGACTCTAAATTTCAATTCTATTACTTCTGGAGCCCCTTCTCAGAAAGTGATGGGGCAGGGGGGGAAGCTTTGTTCATATCTATGGTTCTGGTAAACACCACAGGAGTTGGTAAGCTGTCTTAAGTCAATGACTTCTAAAACCTGATGAAAGTTATGGATCTTTTAACTCAGAAATTATATATACACAAATTTTAGTTCCCAACTTGTGTTCAAGAGTGACTGAAACTCAGGCTTTTACATTTAACTAGATTTGGTAGATATTGTAGGGAATAATATTTTAAGTGCTTCTAAAGATTTAGGGTTTCACCCAGTGAGGAATCACTGATCTAGGTGTACTTAAAAAGAGCTAATTTTTTATTTGAAATACAGATGCCTGCTTTTAATTATTAAGTAAGCTTTGGTTATGTTGCTTCATTAATAAACCATATGTTCTAAAAGGTCTCAAAATTTAGAACTAACTCAATTATTATTATTCAGTGGGGGACACACTGTATTGGATTCAGCATGGCATGGGATTATACGGAAAATGACTTACTAATTACAAAGCTAGATTCTATGTTAATGAAGCTGTAATAAAAAGCTCCTTTATTGAGCCCAATAGTAACCGGTCAGAATGTGACTGTTGCTGCTTTTCTCCTGATCCAAAGATGAAGCTGACCCTGCCTCCATCATTAGCTACAACACTAAGGATTTTTCAAGCCACCCAGGAAGTAGCAATGACACTTGCCCTGACCCCAGAGGTTTATACTCCAATGCAGGTCTCTGTGGACCAATATAACATGAAGAAAAGAGATGGGAGTAATAATTACAAGTTTTTCCTGTGTGTCCTCTGTGGTGTTCATACATCAGCACACATTTCCTGAGTGTCTTCTATAAGCTGAGCAGTGTGGTAGACACAAAGGCTACGGCAATGGGAAGAAAGAGGGAGCACACAAGTATAGCAGAGGGAAGACAGTCCTGTAGCATAAGTCCCATCTCCTGCACATGCTCATCTTGGAAATGCAGACGAGACATGTCCGTGAAGAATGGATGGATGGAAACTGATGTGCTAGCTCTCCAAAAAAAAGTACCAAGTAAACCAAACATTTACTTCCAAGGCATTATTCCAGAAGGGAAAGATCTTAGTGTTGGGGAGTGAATGAACTAGGTCTGCACGATGCACATGAAACAGAGGTTATGTTTACATACAAATGTGCCTACATGTGGCAACAAAAGTAACAGAGGCTTGAACTAGATAGAAGTTTGTTTTGCCTTTATATAAAATTCCAAGCTGGAAAGAAATTTCTGTTTTTGCAAATTCATCGGTAACCCAGGCTCCTACTCTCTTATTGTTCTAGCATCCCTTGGATGTTTTGTTCACAATAAAAGATGGCTTATCATAATATCCACACTCTAAGCAGCACCATGGAAGAAAGAAGAAAGAGGAATGTACCCCCTCACTTCAATGGCATAACTCAGAAATGGCACACAACCCTACTATTCCATTGTCCAGAACTTAATTACATGGGCAAACCTAGATGCAAGGGAAGTGGGGAAATGTGTCCAATTAAAAATTACTGTAGAAGAAGGGAAGAGGTAAAGGTATTCACTTATATTTTCTTTTGACTCAGCCTCCACCTTTAGTGAGGAAAGAGCTGTATTCACCTCAAGATTAAGCCAGTGAAAACTAAACTTTCCAGTTTGAGAAGAACAAAATAGATTCATAATGCCAGGCATCAAGATCCCTGACCTTTTGGGCCAGAATATCAAAAAGCACTGAAAGTGACCAAGTTCATATAGATACTGGAGACAATGCAGAGTGAGGTAAGCAAGCACATGGATTAAGACAAGGTTATCCTACAAGATCAAGAGCACCCACAGAGGATGGTGGGTCACCATCTGCAGGGGCTGCAATAAACAGCAATGCCAAGAACAAGGGCAAAAAAATCAGCAATGGCCCTCAAGGAGGTGGCAGCTGCCTGGGATCAAACAGGGAATAGGCATTCGAGTCTGGAGATCCAGTCAGAGCACTGTTTGAAACTCGGATTGAGGGTCCTTTTATTGATGTATTTATTTAGCAATGCTACCAACACCTAGATCGTGTGGATGGAGAATTTAGGATTATCTGTATGAGAAGCAGCTGAGGGAGAAGAAACCATTCAGAAAGCCTGCATTGTGCTAATAACTCTCTACATAGCCAGGACATATACACCAACTATCCTCATAGAATTTGTGTCCAAAGTTATATTTATTCAAAACCATACATGTTTTGCTTTTTAGTAGTTTGGTGCTGTATAAAATGATAAGGGGATCACAGTTTGAGACACTAAGTTTCATCTTCTGACACAGGCAAGTTATTCAGATCTCTGAACCTCATTTTTTCCTTACATTAAATGTAAAAGTTAATTTGGGGAAAATGAATACCTCCTCAGTACTAAATCTTCTCCTGCATTTTATATCCCTTAGTAAAGTTTTCTTTGTATCACATTTCTTGTTAACTGCATTCCTGGGTATTATATAATTCTGTTACTTTGAGGCCAGAGATCTTGTTCCTAATTACATTCACAAGTATACAAAAAAGTTAATGATGTCTTGTATGTATATTTTTGTGACTTGCCACTGTATGAAACTCTTTTATTAGTTCTAATAACTTCGTAGTTGATTTTCTTGAATTCTTTAGGAAAATCCATCTGCATTTAATACGTATTCGAAGAATGAGTCAACTGAGTTGGCCCTATATTTTCAATGTTCATCACTAGTCCTATTTAAACCAAATTTCTTCATTCTTTAGACCACATATGATTCACATTTTAATTATCTTATTAATTTCCCCAAGTAATTTTCCATAAAAATATATGAATGGTATATTCTCTAAGTTATTACATATTTGAGAATACATTCATTTTACCTTTGTCTTAAAACCCAATAAATATTGATCCATTATCTTTGGGTATCTAAAGCTTCATAGGATGTCTTACTAGACTATAAGTTCCATGAAGGCAAGGATCTATGGTGGCTAACTTTCAAACACAAAACAGAGTGACTGCAATATCATAGGCACTTTTATTAGTCAGCTTTTGCTTAGTTACGCTGCTGTAACAGATAAGCCTAATAGTTCTAACCAATGAAAGTCTATTTCTCAATCACATTATGTGTCAGCTGCAGGTAGGCTGAGGCTCTACCTGCAGTTATAGCTCTCTTTACATATTTTTTATCCTGCAATCCAAGTTGGTAGAATAGATCCTATCTGGACATTTTTTCCTAGCAGAAAGGAAAGGACAATGGCAGAACCACATATAAATCTCACTTTCAAATCTTCTACTCAGATGCAGCACGTAACACCTAAGCTTATATTCCATTAGCCAAAGGAAGTCACATGGCCAAGGCTGACATCAATGAGGAGGCATACTCCTCCCACAGGGAAGCATGTCAAGTCACACAGCACAAGCAAGAATGTATTAATCCTCTCATAGACAGGACAGCAAATTCAGAACAATAACACGTCACATTCTTTACAAATACTTGTTGAATAAATACGATTGCTTTTTTTCCCCTGCCTGGACACTTACCGGATGTTTTTCTTTATTCCTAAAAGTCCCATCTATCATTAGACTGTGTCTGGGAATGGATCTCTATTCATTCATCTAGTCTGGCCCTTACTGAATAGTTTCTTAACTCTTGACTTATGTTTTTGGTGGGATTTTTTTGTTTTGTTTTGTTTTCAATCTTAGGGAAATGTACTTCTATCCTCCCCCCCCATTTTTGCTTTTACACTCTACTTTTTTCTTTCTGTTAAGTCTTGTTAAAAATGTAGTTGATATCCTGTGTCTACTCCCCATCTAGATTATCTCTTCTTACAAAGTTTGAGTATCTTCACTTTTCTCTGAGCTGTAGAAATATTACTGCACAGCTACCAGACTCCTAGATCTACTTTTGTGAGGGTCATCAGTGTTCACGGTTTTATATAATAGATTTACTTAAGTTCTATTTATGATTATCTTTCCTTGGGAGGATAAGAAATAAAGAAATCAGGTGTCAGACTGTATAGGGCATTTTTCAATAGGTTATTGTATTTTTTTCCCCTCAAGGGGGAATTAAAATAAAAATCATACAACCATGTCTCTGTTAGCTATTAAATGTTTTAGTTTTAAATGTGCAATAAATCAAGAAACCCAGCTAGATATATGTTTTTATTTTGATTATAAGTAGAGGCCCTTTAATCCCATTTTGTCCATTGTTCTCGGACAATTATCAATAGTTCCTATTTTCATTCCCAGAAGGGTCCTCATTTGGAATATAAATTATGTGATCACACTAATCATTAGTCAACCTTTGTCTCCTTATAAAAACAAAGAAGTTAAGAATAATTAGGTCCCACCCCTCTGATTATCCTTAGGAAGATCTAAGTTATTAAAAAACAATTTCTCGTTTCTGATGTTACATCCTTGAGGAAAATTAACCAGTGCAGATCTGGACCTGTTTTGATGAACAATAGCAGAGAAGGGAAGTATTACAAGAAGGGCTAATCTACAGACAAAGAATGGGATTGCTGCATTTGATTAATGCATCCACACTTGCCTGGTTTCTGCAGATGAGAAAAAACAGGGTTCTAATGGAGCAGATCCATCACCAAACCATATCCATCCCATTGGTAGGGAAAGTATTCACCTTCTGTTGTATTTGTCTAGCCAGGGACAGTGATGCATCTTCCTTCTGTGTTCACAATACTGAACAATTAGGATTTCTTTTTTCTTTTGTTAATTTTATGTTTTATCTAAGTTATTTGGATAAACTTTCAGGAAGGCTTGTGGGAAGTGAAATATGCAGTCACTAAATTATTTGGGTTAAATACTGTGATATCCTTCATTAAGAATTTTTTAAAATACTCCACCATATTTTTTTATTTCTAAGAATTCTTCTGTTTCCATAAAAGATAATTTTTTTCATGATTCTCTACTTATATTTTATTGACAATGCCCCCTCTGATTTCAATGAATTCTATTATCATTTATCTATTAGTAGCAGTAAATTTGTTGAAAATGGACTATTTGTCCATATAGGTATCCTAAATTTTTTATTACTGATTTATAGACAGATAGATGGAAAATTGATAGATTGATGGATAGATAGAGATTTATAAATAGTTGCAGATTTTATATATACATATATTGGGAAGGTTTTGAGTAAAATGAGCAAAATGTTTACTCATTCTTATGTGGTGGTAGGAAGTCTATGTCTGTTCAGTTTTAGTAGCACCCTGACCTAGTTGCTACTGAAGGTTCTATGGCTCAAATATATTAGTGTTTAAATCTTTTAGGAAAATATCAAAAGAAAAAAGGAAAGTTTTCAATTTATTGAAAAACAATAGTCTTCTGAGGGACTGCATGGGGCATTGTGGTAAATACAGGCAAAACAAGGCAGGCTTGGGCAGAAAAATCCTTTGGGGCTAAACAGTCTCTCCACCCTTTGAACCCTTTCTTTCTTCCCCACACATTCCACCTAATCAAACAGAAGGAAACCCATCAAGATAATATCTGCCTCCAATACCTGTCTAGTGTCCCCATAACCCTCAGCTTATCATTTAAATTCGGGACGGTCTGGGGTGCCATCTTGGGATTGTTCCCACTCTGTATAGATCCTTGCAAAACTTGGTTGGTAAATCTAATATGATCATAAATTTGCTCCCACACACACATCCATTGCTGATAACCAGTTCTCATTCTCAATTCAGTCAAGAGGAATTTATTTACCGAGTTGTTTATTTTGTTTGCCAGAGATCTTCTTAACTTCTTAGGTAGTTAGGTATTCTCTCAATAGAGAGAATGGGAACTTACCAGTTCTTCCTTCTCATCTCTACCATTTTTTGTCAAAAATCCTTCAAATTTTAAGATGACACCATTTGCTAATTCATAGCCATGACATAGGGATTTCTTTGTTATTGAGTTATATCCATGGATATGCGGAAAACTGCAAAGAATTGGTCCTAACTAAGATGGCTATCCACTCCAGTATGCAGATATTTCAGTGAGTTCCAAAGCAACCCAATGGAAACTTCCTCAATCACATGAGTTGGCAAAATGTTCTCTTATCTGAGACTTTTGGCAGACATCCCTTCTTTGTAGAGCTCTAACTCTTATCTCCAAGGTCACCAACAATTCAATGACCATGGAATCAGGAAGTAGGCAACACTAAGTAACTGAATTGACTTTCCCAATGTGGCAGTATTGAGTATTTCTCTCTAAATGTTGCCCTTGCTCTGGAAACAAGTGCTCTTTTATTTAAGGTACTGAAGCTACAATTGTTGGAATGGGTGCTCTAAACAGCTCATTTGCATCATAACCCCTCGGTTTACCTGTGACTCAACTTTGGAATCATTGTCAATGAGGATTATCTCATGAACATTATATTTGGGGTACCTTATGTATATAGGCAATTCTCATCACATTGCTGCTATGTCTGTTGGGGAGGTAGGTTTAGGGGTGAAAGTAGGAGACATAATGTGGCTATTAGTGGCTACTGTATTTGTTTTTAGTTCTGTTTAGCCACTAAGAAAAATACTGACAATTTAAGAGCTTCAACTGAACAGCACATTGCAAAAAAAGATGTGTGAGTTTACTTGAGTTACTTTTAACTTTGAGCTCCGCCTACACACACCTGCTGAAAGTGTGGACAAGAGGGAGGACATGTGGTGACAGCCCTTGGGCTGAGAGACCTCAAAGGAACCTAAGAGAAGCTTAAGGCCTCTGGGATCCCCTTAAGGGAATTGCAGTCTGTGAAAATATTTCATCCAGGTGTCTTTCTTCTATTTTGGACATACAAGCAATCAGAAGAAAAACAAAGTGTAATTTGCATTTTCAGTAGGAAGCAGAAATGTGCAGACCTTCAAAACAGACTATCTCCACTCAAACAATTCAGCAGGCCATGCATATTAATATTGAAGAGATTAAAGCCTAAAGAGGCTAATAGCTCTAGTCTCACTTAGGCAACCAGTTCATGGAAGGGGCAGAAGTAGGACATGTGTGTTCTAATTTTTACCCAGTGTCCTCATCATCAACCTATATACCCTTCTCCACATTACTCAATAATCAAAGATGATTGCCCATGATGATCTCGGTAGGCACGTGAGACTTCATCTGTAAAACCGACAATTTCTAAATCACCTGTGCTAGAAACTTTGAGCCTTCTTTGATCTGCCTATATTTCATTTCTCTCTTCACTGAGAAGGGATTAATCAAGCTTTCATATATGCCTCATCCATTCCTTCCCCTAATTCAGGCCTTCAGCGTTTGGGACCTGGCTTCCTACAATGGCACCTTAATGCACTCCTTTCTTTCAGACTCTCACTTTTCCAATTCTGTATGCTATCAATAGGTTTAGCTTTGTCCCAAGTGATATGGATCACTCCCTTCCTGTATAACTGTTCTGGATTCTCATTGTTTACAGAATCTCATCAAAAATCCTTAGTGCAGGCTCTCAGGGTCTGAACCTATAATGTTTCTCTGGCCTCATCTCCCATGATTTCTCTTTACCAACTATGTACTCCTGGCAGGAGGGCCTGCCAGACTTATCCAGAAAAAAAGAAACACATCTTGGCCTCCTTTGAATGCCCTGGGTCTTGATAGATACTGATTCCTCTTTTTGGAATACTATGTTTTTCTTTTTATTTATTTTTTTAGTAGTAATATTTTTTTATTACATTATGTTAGTCACCATACAGCACATCCCTAGTTTTTGATGTAAAGTTCCATGATTCATTACTTGCGTATAACACCCAGTGCACCATGCAATACATGCCCTCCTTAATACCCATCACCAGCCTATCCCATCCCCCCACCGAAGCCCTCAGTTTGTTTCCCAGAGTCCATAGTTTCTCGTGGTTCATTCTTTTTTAAATTATCACAATTTGAAACAATACAGTTAATTGGGTGCAAGTGAACAAAACAATGTTGAATTCAGTACCTGTTCATTCCACTTTGTTTATATTCCACAATTTAGTCTTCCAATTCCTCTAGATGATTGATTCCAGAGACCACAGAACCCCACCCCTATGTCATATACCTTCCTATAGAAGAATGCTTACCCTGTTATTCCCCTAGTGCTATGATATCCCACAAACAAATCTGCTGTCAGAGCATCCTGAGCTAATGGGCATGTGGCCTGCACACCCTATTTTCCTGTCACTGCATACTCAGCTGGAGTAAAATAATCAGGGTCATCAATACAATGACAGTTTTGTCCATGCCAACCTGCCACCACTGGTCCTCTTCCAAAAGCCAGATGTATATCCAAAATAAAGAGAAGGCCCTCAGCCAGTTATGCACAATGCCAAGAGAGGATATACTTGTCTTAGGACTGAGTTCTAGTAACCCAGCTAGAGGGTCTCAGGAAGAGAAACGATCCAAAAGTTTGGTGCTAATTTACCCAGGAGTCTCCTGAGGCCATTTCCAGAGTAAGAGTCCTTCAGAAGCAAGAGTTCTGAGAAAGTAATAGTCCTCTTAAGGTAAAGATCCTTATGGAGAAAGGTCTTCATGGAGGCAATATTTAATGGGGAATATGGCCTCTTGGGAGGATTAGTACTCAGAACAGGTCTTCATGGGAAAAGAGACTTTTTAGGGATGGGGTCCTCATGAAAGAAAGGTTCTCATGGGTAAAGGATCCTCATAAACTAAAGGTCCTTAAAGGGAAAAGGTCCTCATGAACAAATGTCCTCATAGGGAAGGATCCCCATGGGGAAGGGTTTTGTTGGGGGAAGAGTCCTCCTCGTTTTAGGATCCCTCCAGGAGAAGGATGCTCATGGGGGAGAGTTCCCCCAGTGAAAAGCCTGTATGAGTTTTGTTTCTTGGGCTGATGACTATTCCTCTACCAAGACTCTTCTCCATTTGACCTTCCTAAAAAGAGTGGGAGATGTGAGGATTCCATACTTAGGAAGAAAAGCAAGGAATCTAATAATAGCAAATGTACATTGAACACCCACTATGTACCAAGAAACCCTGACCCCCTTTACAATACTAGCTCAATTAATCCTTACAAAAGTCCCAGGAGGTAGGCACTATTATCATATCCATTTAACAAGGATGAAACTAAAGAACAAGGCTAAGTACACTGCCTGAATCATACAATTGGTAAGTAGTAGAACCATAGCTGGAATCTAAAACCCAGCTTCTTACCCAATACACTATCCTACAGTAAGGCCAAAGACCTTACATTATCTTGCCTCAGAAAGAAGTCAGAGGTTATAACCCTGGAATCAGGACCTCAGAGTTCTATAAGCTTTATTGCTCTCCTATTCTCTTAACTTTGAGGTACCTTCTGCCCAGAGAAGTAAATAATAAAACTCTTAAAACAGAAAGGTTTGAGCATTTGTTCAAGACAGCGAGAGACTGATTTCTCACACAACCAGTCTCTGGAATATGAACACCCAAAACTGCAGTAGGAAGTGGCTATTATTGAGAAAAAAAAATTAGATAAGTCCTTGAAGGACTGGTATAAGAAAGAGTCAGCTCAAGGAGCTGATTTGGGCTTGAAGAAGAAGAAACTTCCCAGGGTTCCTCAACCCTCAACCCTCAGCAGGTTCCTGTGACATGCAGAACTACTATACAAACCCAACCTTGAGACACTGGCTGAGGCCTCTGATGGAATGCCCATCACTTGCACCTGGTCACCAGCCTAGGAAACAAAACTCTGCCTTTAGATTTGGATTATGCTCCTGCCTCAACCCTGCCTAAATTGTAATCCTAGATGTTGCAGAAACAGCACACCAATCTTCTTTTTTTCAAGTCTGGCCAATGTGCTTCCTGAGACTCCTAACCCAATGAAACTTCCAGAAGGCAGGTGGAACCACCAACAACAAAACAAAAAGGCAACCTACTGATTGGGAGAAGATATATGCAAATGATATATCCAATAAGGGGTTAATATCCAAAATATATAAAGAATTTATAAAACTCAAAAACCAAAGATACAAATAATCCAATTAAAATGTGGGCAAAGGACCTGAATAGACATTTTTCCAAAGACATACAGATGGCCAACAGACACATAGAAAGATATTCAACATCATTCATCATCAGGGAAATGCAAAGCAAAACTACAATGAGATATCACCTCACATTTGTCAGAATGGCTAAAATCAAAAACACAAGAAACAATAGGTGGTGGTGAGGATGTGGAGAGAAAGGAACCCTCTTGCATTGTTGGTGGGAATAGAAACTGGTGCAGCCATTGCAGAAAACAATATGGAAGTTCCTCAAAAAGTTAAAATAGAACTACCCTATGATTCAGCAGTTGCACTACTGGGTATTTATCCAAAGAATGCAATTTCACTACTGGGTATTTACCCAAAGAATACAAAAACACAAATTCAAATGTATACATACACCCCTATGTTTATTTGTTTATTGCAGCATTATTTACAAGAGCCAAGATATGGAAGCAGACCAAATGTCCACTGGTTAATGAATGGATAAAGATGTGAGATGATAGATAGATAGATAGATAGATGATAGATAGATGATAGATAATAGATATCACAAATACCATACTTATATGTGGAATGTAAGAAACAAAACAAATGAGCAAAAGGAAAAAAAGAAAAGAGACGAACCAAGAATCAAACTCTTAACCATAAAGAACAAACTGAAGGTTACCAGAGGGAAGGGGGGAAAGGGGAGAGATGAAATAGGTGCTGGGGATTAAGGAGTGCACTGGTCGTGATGAGCACCAGGCGATGAAAATAAAAACTTAAAAAAGAGTAAAAATAAAAATAAATAATAAATAATGTTTTAAAATAAATTTTTAAAACCACAATGAGATAGACCCTCACATCAATCAGAATGACTAGTATCAAAAAGACAAGAAATAACAAATGTTGCCAAAGATGTAGAGAAAAGGAACCTCACACACTGCTAGTGGCAGTGCAGATTGGTGCAACCACTGTGGAAAACAATATGGAGGTCTGTCAAAAAAAAAGAGAGAGAGAAAGAAAGAACATGATCTAGTAATTTCACTACTAAATTCAAAGACAATGAAAATACTAATTTGAAAAGATATGTGCACCCCTAAGTTTATCACAGCATTATCTACAATAGTCAAGATATGGAAACAACCCAAGTGTTCATCAGATTCGGAAGATATAAGCTACACACACACACACACACACACACACAGCATATTACTCAGCCATAAAAAGGAATGAAATCTTGCCATTTGCAACACAACATGGATGGACCTAGAGGGTATTATGCTAAGTGAAATAAGTCAGAGAAAGGCGAATACCATATGACTTCACTTATATGTGGAAACAAAACAAACAAACAAAAAAGACTCTTAAATACAAGGAACAATTTCATGGTTACCGAAGAGGGGGGTTGGTTAAGTAAAGAGGATTAAGAGATACCAACTTCCAGTTATAAAATAAATAAGTCACAGAAATGAAAAGTACAGCATAGGGAATATAGTCAATAATATTGTATGGTGATAGATGATGACTACACTTATCCTGGTGAGCATTGAGTAATGTATAGAATTGTTGAATCACTATGTTGTATGCCTGAAACTAATATAACACTGTGTGTCAACTATATACTTCAGTCATTAATTAATTAACTAATTAATTTATTAATCGAGAGAGAGAAGGCAGATGGGAAGAAAACAAAGGCTAGATGATGTCCCAGAAAATCGGTGAAGTAAAGGATTAGCTTTGTGCCACACTAGCCATTGACCATCAACAACCAAGGGGAGAATTAAGCCCAGTATAAGGCAGAGGACAGATTAAATCGCAGCGTGTTTAAAACTACAAATCCCAAATCTAAGCCATAGACATCTTTGGCGCAACCCTTACTGCAAGTCTCTCCCTATACAAGAATTAGATGACCTCATGTAAAGATGAGCCATAAATGAAAAGGGACCAATTTCATACATAAAACAAGCAAAGAAACAAACAAAAAAAAAAAATAGGGAGAGGAGACAACAATAAGATGATAAGTATACATAAAAAAAGAGAAAAACCATGCAAATGTTTCCTCAGTCTCAAAGAATTACATGTAACTTTCTTTTAAAAAAGGACCTCAGAAAGAAAACTGTGTTCAAAAAGCATCAAGAGATTATAAGATAATAGAAGGAGCGATAAAGTGAGCTGGTAAGGTAAAAATGGAAGAGGAAAATGAAAACAGTACAGAGATTCAAGTCATATTAGAAGCAGAAAACTATTAAATATCTATAATTAAAAATATAGCCAGGGCCCTGGATGACAAAGCTTGGGTAATTGCTCAAACAGTAAGAAAAACAACAGATAGGGGCATCTGGGTTGTTTGGTCAGTTAAGCATCTACCTTCAGCTCAGGTCATGATCCCAGAGTCCTGGGATCGAGCCCCACATCAGGTTCCCTGCTCAGAGGGGAGTCTGCTTCTCCCTCTGCCTCTACACTATTTGTGCTCCCTCTCTCATTCTCTCTTTCAAAAATAAATAAATAAAATCTTTTAAAAAACCAGATATTTAAAGGACAATTAAGGGAACGAAAAAATAAGAAACAAAGAAGAACCAATATATACATAATTAATATTCTGAGAAAGAAAAATGAACCAAATATTTATGTACTTTCTGTGTATACTTTATATAGAGAGTTCACTTCCACTACGTTACTATACATTATAGCCAATAATGTATAGTATTATACATAATATTAGCCAATATTATTAATAATTATAATATAGATAATATATAATAAAACCATTTTATACATATGTGTGTATATTGAATATATTTATGCTCTCATACAATAGTAGAATAGTATATAACCACAGTAAAAGTAAACTTGCCTGGAAAAAGAAATACTGCACCCTGAGGAATATTGGGGTGGGGGATTGATTGCAAAATATCAATCAGTAAATTCTATTCTGATGAAGTCACTGAACATTAGGGATGAAGATAAAATAAACCAGAGACTCAGCTTCCACTTCTGCAGACTAGATAATTTGGGCCAATTCTCCCACTGGGCACACAGAAATGAAGAAGCAAGAAACCTAAATAAAAACCTAGAGAAACAAGAAGTACTCAAAACAACCTACAGGGTTTTAAGATCATTGAGTTCCTAAACACAAACTTCAAAACAACCATCCTGATATAGTCAAGGAGATAAAACACAAGATTGAGGATTTGGGAAGAAAACTAGAAATTATACAATAGAACCAGATCAAAATTCTTAAACTCAAAATTTCAATTGGCAAAAACAAGAGCTTAATGTTCAGGTTTAGACACTGATGAAAAAGAATTAAACTGGAAGCAAGATCAGAAGAAAATATCCAAAGTGAAACATGGGAGAGAAAAGGAAGAAAATACAGAAAAAGAGTCAGAAGAAAGTGAGAAAGACTTACATGTATGTAATGGAGTCCCAAAAAGAAAGGGTACAGAGAACTGTACAGAGCAATACTTGGTGAGATTATGGCTGAGAGTTTTTCAAAACTGATGATAAAAGTATCAAGCTACTATAGGTTCAAAAAGGCCGAAGCAGAATAAGAAAAAAAATAAAATAAAATAAAGAACATTTAAATACCCCAAGGTAAAATTAACAAAATAAGTGTTCTGGTCCTGTGAAGAGGCAGGTGGATCCCCAGCCAAAGTTGAAGATACCCAGAGGCTCTGGAAGGGTTGATGGCTTACCTAATGGAGGTCTCTGAGAAGAGCGGGGTAGGTGTCTCCTGCAGGTCGGAAATGACGTCAGAGGGCGGGGAAAGCAAACCGGCTTGTGTGTCACTGTGACTAGGAGTTAGGGCTAGGGCGAGGGTCCCCTCCTTCAGGCAGCGACTCCTGTGGTTTGAATCTCCCACTGGCACCAAAGGAGGAAACACCCACGCTTTCTTATCAGCTTCTCCAGGGCTGGGCAGAAGGGGGAGTGGGACATGGGGAGGCTCAAAAGCTGTATGCAGTCAGACTCCTCATTACATAGAACAATCAGACTGCCGGTGACTGACTTCTCTTTAGAAACAATGGAATCAAACAGAAGACAGTGGACTCATACCTTCGAAGTGCAGCAAGCACAGTACTATAAATCTAGAACTCAATACTCACAAAATACACCTGGAGAATGGAGGTGAAACAAAGACAATTAGAAATGGGAAGAATTCATAAGCAACATACCCAGAACACACTTAGGGAAAGAACAAAGACTCTTCTTCAGGCAGAAAGAAACTGACTCCACGTGGAGGCTCAGAGATGCAGGAAAGAATGAAGAACAACAAAAAGCCAAATATGTTAAGTCAACCAAAACGAATGCTTTCTGTATAAAATAACAATAACAATAATAATTATTATTATCCTTAATTGTGTTTTATTAAGAATAATTATTAATGTTGTGTTTAAAATGTAAAGTCAACTAAAATGCACAAAAATTGCATATAAATTGATAGGAGGTTAAATGGAATTAAATTTTTTAACATCGTCCAGGAAGGGATAATAGTTCCAAATAACATTAGACTTTGACAAGGCAAAGACAGACACTGTAATCTCCAGAGTAATCATCAAAATATAAATATTTAAAAAGAGAAAAATCAGGTGGGCATCAAGGAAAAGAAAGTCATAGACACGCTTATGGAGTGTGTAATTGTATGTTGGGGAGGGATTTGGTGAGGTGCTTGCTTAGCTCAGCATTATCCAAGCAACATTTAATACCAGTAGACAATGGTGCAAGATCCATAAAGTTCTGAGTAAAAAGAAGACATATTCATTAATTGGATACCTAGCCAAGTCATTCTCCAAGTACAAATACAACTGAGAAATATTCTGAAAGATGCAAGAACTCAGGAAGTCTAACACTGTGAGCCTTTCATGAAGAAAATTATTAGAATAATAAAATGAATATGAATAGCAATAAACCAAAGTAAAGAAAATATAAATGCAATGACAAGGTAAAAGAAATGCTGATGGTGTGTTTTAAAATAGGAAAAAAATTGACCACTGTGGGAATCACAGTTAGAGAAAAGGCTGTAAATGTTATAAAACTTGGCAACATTAAAATAAGATAACTAATAAAATCACAGTGTTAAGGAAATAAGAGAAAAAAGTATGTTTGCTTATTCTTCAACTTTTATAGCAAATATTTCCAAAGATGCCTTCCAAAGGTAAATTATATGGTTCAAACATTATTCCAAATGCATGAATGAATTTTTTTCATACTAAAGAATCTTTGAAGATTAATATGTTTTGTAATAAAGACCTACTTATATTAAGTATAACTGTTTTAATTACAATTTATTTTGTTTTCTTAGGCAATTCTTCTAAACTTCTACCTACATACCTGTTCTTTTTCTCCAGATTTTCACCAGAACTTTATTGATTATCTCTGGGTTTTGTTTTTTGTTTTGTCTCTGGGAAGTGGAATTTGGAAGAATTTTTATCTTTCCATGATTCTTTCTCCATTGCTTGAATGTTTTATGATGAGCAAGTAGTATTTTTAAATAACAAAAGTCATTTTTCTAAAAGAAAAATAAACAACAAAATGAGAGAAATATTTGCAACATATATGACAAGCAATAGCAAAATACAGCCATATAAACATCACCAGGAGGAAGAAAACACTAGAGGATATTGGCACAGGACACAGTTCACTAAGAAAAAATACAAATATTGGTAAGCAAACAAAATGCTCTACTCCATTAATTATCAAGCACAAAAAACTAGATGGAAATAAGATAAAAATTCATTAACCAGACTGGCAAAAATTAGAAACATTATCAGTCTCTGTTTGCTGAATGGCTCCAAGTAC
The DNA here is from genome assembly GCF_002007445.2 of Ailuropoda melanoleuca. Lineage (NCBI taxonomy): Eukaryota > Metazoa > Chordata > Mammalia > Carnivora > Ursidae > Ailuropoda > Ailuropoda melanoleuca. The sequence goes on from NC_048223.1 coordinate 40,454,571, forward strand.
TCACTTTTTACACCCTACAGGCAAGTAGTTTTGAGAAAACAAAATGTACTGTGCTTTTTTCAGTTATAGTGACTGTTCGGCCAAATCAGAACGTTGAAGAGATATGAGTGGGGGCAATACAGATGCATGCATAGAATTCTTTTCATGTTCTAGTTCTCTTCCCAAATTTTCAATCTTGTCTTTTATCCCAAGTTCCTCAAATGAATTTGTGCTACTTTACAGTGAGTTCCAACACAGTCTCATTACTTTGAATCACCAAAGGCAGCCAGAATTTTCATCCTCTACTGGTGGGTGTATGAAACGGTACAATCACTTTGAAGAACTGTTTGGGAGTTTCTAATAAAATTAAAATACATCAACACTACACCCCAGAATTTCCACTCCTAACTGCGTACCTGAGAGAACTCAATGACTACATCCATAAACCTTGTGCAGGAATATTCACAGAAAACTTGTAATAGACAAAAACAGAACATGTGAACCTCACAGACATTATTTGAGCAGAAGGGTACACACTACATGCTTTCATATATTTGAAGTTCAGGAGCAGGGACAATGTAACTATGGTGATAAATGACAAAATAGAGGCTATCTTTGGGGAGGGGGCTATTGACTGGAAAGGGACATGAGAAAAATGTTCAGGGGTAAGAGAAATGTTCTGTATTTTAATCTGAGTGTTGGTTACATAGCTAGATGCAAAAGTTAAAATTCTTCTAACTGTCCATTTATGATTTCTGCATTTTACTTAAAGAAATTGTAAATTGTTGGCTTGAAAGAAAGGCCATTTGCCCCACCTACAAGGAATGGAACACCAGTGGCTAGCTACACCTCTAAGCCTTGCACCTTCTCTCCCAACACTTAGTAGATTCCTGGTTGCCTGGGAACCACCAGAGCCTGGGAAGGACCTGAAGAGCTGGGTGGATTCAATCCAAGGAGAGAAAAGGGTGACTGACCTCATTTCATTACTTTGGATGGAGCTGTATCTATGCTGTTTGATAAAACAGCACAAATGTAAAAGAGGTGTAAACTGCTTTCACATCTCATTTAGGGAACAGATGAGGCGTGAAATGCATTTCACAGGCACAAGTACTGGAGGGGTATGCTTAGCATGGTGCAATGTAGAACATTTGTTCCCCTTCCCTCAGGGATGCTGGATTATTTCTGAACATGGCTACTGTAGGGACAGGAGAAGGGGGTGACAGTGTCAGTACAGGGGGAGGAAGAAGGGCTCTGCTGTCTCCTGCACTTGTGACAACTGCCTTCCTTCCTCTGCCTGACTACCTTCTCCACATCTGTTAAAGTCCAGCTCAGGTACCACTTCCCTGCTCACTGCTCACTCTCACTGATTCATGCCTCTCCCCTCGGGTCACCCACAGCACTTGGTTCAGCACACAAATCTGTCATTTATTTCCCTCTGCCTTGTCTTACAAGGACAAGGAATGCGTGTCATTCTTGTTATGCACTGCTTGAATTCAGTACTTGCTCAATTAACCCTTAAGGAATGAATGTGAACTGAGGCAGGGGAAATAGGGAGGGAGAAAAACATACCTCAGTATGGCATTTTAGCAGTCAAGCCTTCTTTAAACACCCAAAAGAAATATAAAGTTCCAGAGACAACGCAAATGCTTAGATGACTTGCATCATTTTATACCTCTCAAAGACAAACATGCATATGACTTTCAGGGTAAGCTTATGTATAAAGATAAATGTAAGAGTTATGTTTTCTTGATTATTAAAGCAATGCTTTGCCTCCTTTTGTAAGAGGAACTGTGATATCTCAGATTGATAATTGTTATATCTCTATCTCCTGTTCTAAAATATTTGGCTGGTCTTATAGGCCTTTGCCAAAAAATGGCAGATCTTTTTGAAGAAAACAATTTTGGGCTTACATTCCTGATGCTACTGCCTGATCACAATTTTATATGTCTCTGTGTGAACTGCAACTTATATACTGAATTTTGTCTCTACTTAAGGTGACCAAAATGAGGAAGGTTCCAGGCTATAACACACAATGAAACTATCATACCAAAGATTTTTTATTTAGACAATTCCAGTGACCACTGAGAAATTGAGAGGGAGTAACATATTGTGAAATAAATATTTCACTTAGATTTAGAAGACCTGAGATTAAGCCTAGCTTCAAATTTGACCTGAAAAATTGCTTAACATCTCGAGATCTCCATTTCTTCCTATGCAAAAGGTGAATGATTCTGGGGTACAGTGTACACTCACCCTATGACCCAATGATTGTTTTCTCCAAGGAATGTATCTCAGATAGATACCCAAATTCAGATGCACAAAGATATTCATCCCAGCATTGCTTATAAAAGCAAAGAGTTGGAAACAATTTCAAACCTTCTAAATGTGGGCATGGATCAATAACGTTTGCATATGAAAAGGACCCATACACCTACTTAGATGGGTCTCAAAGACAAAAGATTGAGGGAAAAATGAAAGATGTAGTTTGGAATTTATAGCACAATAGCATTTAGGTAAAGAAACACTCAAGATAGAGGAAAATGAGACAGGATTAGAGATGAAAAAGACAAAAATAATATAAAATATTGAATAAAATAAAAAGACACTATATATATAAAGTGATGCCAATTGAGAGACATTAAATCTTGGTTTAGCGAAATAGAGACAGAGGAGGATAGGCCACTATTCCTAGGTGAACAAGGTTTTACTTTCCCTGATTATCTCAAGTCAGAGCCAAAATCCTCAAGATTTTCAATGGCTTTAAACATAGCCTCACATTTTGACCACATCATCTTCCATATTTGGAAAAATTTAGGCCCCATGTGTTTAAATGGGATATGCTGCACAATGGAAGTGGCAGATTGTCACAGATTTTATTCAGTATTGACAATCGAGGCATTTTTTATTGTTAATGCAATGTTAATTGGGACCATGCTAACATTTAATTAATTTTAAGTACAATAGATCATTTGTCAACAAAAGGGGGTAAAAATATTAATTGAAACATATGTGAATGGTTATTTGCTGTGTGTAGGAAACATCCCACCATTAAAGTTAATCACAGTGTGATTAATTGATTTAATTGATTCAAGATGGGTTCCTGTGGCATAACATAAGTCTGTCGATAAAACTTACAATTAAGCCTCATTATGAAAAGCGAAGTTACTAAAACAAGCAGTGATGGGCAGAGCAGCAGCAGGCTGCTTTCTTTTATGATTCAGAACGAAAGAAAGGCCAGCATCACAGGGAGAATGGAAAGGCCCAGAGACTGGGCATTCTGGGAAAATAGAAGAGATCTTCAGGGAACATACTTGAGCCTGGGAAATGGAAACTGAGAGATGAAAGCTCTGGAGATGAGAGGGCTGGTAGGGAGCTGGGTCCAGTGGTGGATGGGGAAGGCCAGTGGGACCAGCAGCTCTATCCATCAAGTACAGAGATGAGAAAGGCTCTGAAACCCAGTGGGGTATACAGATGCATGCAGCCAGAGTGTTTCAGAGTCTCTGAAGCATGCTAGAATGGGCAGGACCACAAGCCTTATAAAACAGGAGTGAACTTTCCCTACAAATGGATGTTAAGTTGAATCCTTTGCTGATTAACATGGATGGGGCTCTCAAAACCTCTAGATACCTGGGTCTCAGTCATGACTGCTGTTCAGAATGCCCACATGGTACTCCAGGAAGTCTTCTTCGGGATGTCCAGCTTTGTACACAATTCTCACTGGCCTACAAGGCCAATCCATTCATTCACTTACTCTTTACTCAGGAAATTGAAGTGACTGTCATTTGTTTTCACTATAAGCAGGGGATATGAGGCCTTACATTATATTGTCTCATCATACTTCTGTGATTGCCTCTCCCTCACCCCATGAGGGAAAGTTGGAACCTGCCAACAAAGTGCATTTTCCAGGTATTGGGTGTGAGTATAAAAACTTTTTATCTTACTTTGAATTACTCCCAAAGTACAGCTGTAGCATAATTAGTATATCTGGCCATTGTCTGCAGTTCTTGGCAGATTTTCAAAAACCCTTGGAACTTCCTTCATGACAGGAGTGTCTTTGTTATGCTAATGAGATGACTCATGGCAGAAGCCCCTATATAGCTTCAAGATGAGAGTTAGTCTCATAATTAAAGAGCTGGAATTATGGGCCAGCCCAACCTCTGGGGAAGGAAACAGAGTTGGAGTTTAAGTTCAATCATGAGTTAATCAATGAGTTAATAATAATTGCTAATCCATAATGATCAATAATAATACCTATGTAATGAAACTCCAAAAATAACTCTGTATACCAAGGCTCCATGAGGCTTCCTGGTTGAACACATTGATGCACCCATATTGCACAGGAAGAGGACATGGAAGCTCTGGTACCCCTCTTAGAAGTTGCCCTATCCATCTCTTTCATATGACTATTTCTGAGTTACATCCTTTATAATAAAACTGTTATCATAACTATAGCACTTTCAGTGAGTTCTGTGGGATTTTCTAGCAAATTATCAAACATGAGGGGGTCATGGAAGTCTCTCAATTTATAGCCAGTAGGTCAGAAGAAGGTGACCTTGAGACTTGCAGGTGACATCTGAAGTGGAGCAGTATTGTGAAGGACTTTTTCCTTAACTTGTGGGGTCTATGCCAATACCAGGTAGTTAGTGTCTGAATGGAACCCAGTTGGTGTCAGAGAATTGGTGTCAAAGCACAAAAGCTTACGACAAAAACTTGGGTGCAGGCAATTTATTTAAGAGACATTCCCAAGAAGAAGTAAGGAATGAGACAGAGAAGAGAGAAAAGCTAATATAAAATGCAGCAATTGCTGGTTACCTCTGTGGCAACTAGGGGTCAGTACTGTTGGGGATGTGTGAAAGAACCAGAGAGAAGACATTGACAAAGACAGGGAGGTCAAGGGACTTCTCCACTGACTCTCTTCCCCAGTTGGTTAAGGGTTGCTCTGGGGAAGAGATTTGTTAATTCCTCCACCTCTCTGGTTGTAACTGAGTGGTCTCCTTGGCTTCAGAGAAATTCCTGAAGCAACAAAGCAGAGAGACACAGAGGTAAAAGCTTGATGCAAAGTGCCAGAAACATACAAGGATCAGAAGGTTTGAGAGAGGAAGTGGTTTGGTGCATGAGAAGTACCTGGTACACTCATGAATCTCAAGAGTAATTCTTTATAGAATAACTCAAGCTGCTTTTTGGAGTAAAATCATAAACAAATCATTTCTAAGTCAGGATACAAGGTTTAAAATGTTTTCCTTTCCCTTCCAGTTCTACCTTGCAGACGAATGAGCCCAAGGGGTTATTTGCAAATAAATCACTAGGCTCATACCATGTGACATTGGTCCCCCTTGCAAGAACTGATTGGATTAAGAATGACACCTACCTGTCCCTAAGAAGCTAATCTATGGGCTAGCTACTGGTCCATGGAAGTAATGTAGGCGAGGGTCATGTTATCAGTGCTGGAGCTACAGTGGAAACAAAGGGAGGATGACTGTGTCCTGATAATGAGGGAGTCTCCATACTAACAAGAATGTACCAAGATGGTCTGAGGCAAGGGTTACCTTGGGTAGAGCAAACATCTAATTCCCAAATTACATTCCAGTATTCACAGAACCCTATGCTATGGCTCTGCTCCTGCAAGAGGCCTTCAGGGCAACTCATGGACAACTTCATAATACTGACAACTTCACAACAGTCCCATTACTAGAGCTAGCTCTCTTCCTTGTCATGTAAGAGCCCTGCACAACAGATTGCTTCTGGTAGAAGGGTTCTCACGTGGCCTGAAACCATCCATAGCCACCAGAATCTGCACTGTCTACCTTGAAGGTTGCTTTCTTCTACCCATCATCACCATCACATCCTTGGCCCATCAGGTGTCCCAACAAACAGATCTCAGAGATATTCATTGGCAAGAGTTTGGAGGTAGAAAAACTGTAAATAACGAAGACTCCATTTAAATATAGGTAAGGTAAGATGCCTGGGGGCTTGCCAACGAGAGAAGAAGAAAGACTGAAAAGGCATACATTTTGACCAAGTTCTGGAATATTTCTTGGAGCACGTACATCTAATGGGGCAATGGAGTTGCCATCCAAAATAAAACCCTCTTCCTATGACAATCACCACTTTCAGCCAGCCTTTCTTGACTACAGCAATAGTACTTAATTTAAAAAGAGTCACTATTAACATCATGCAGAATAATTGAGTCATAATTCCTGTTTTCACTTCTCTCTGAATTTGGCTTTCAGTCTTATTCCATATAATGGGACATCTGGCCAAATTCACATCCTTCAAACTTTGGAACCAATGACCACAGCCAAGAAGATACATTATGTCTGCTTGATCCTGAGTGATTTGCCCAACCCTTTGACCAGAAACATGGCATATGGTACCAAAGAAAGCAGGGAAAGTAACCATACCTATCTCTACCACTTTCCCCGCATATTCATTCTATAAGTATATTCAGTACCTACCATGGACCAGGCACTGTACTAGGTTCTGAGCTTGCGATGGTGAGCAAACTCAATTTAGTTCCCACCCCCCTGAGCTTACGGTTGAGAGAGTCTAGCTGACTTTGGAAACAAGCTAGCTAACATCTCTGAACTTCACTTCTCAGTGTAAGATGATAATAATGATATTTACCTTTCATTGTTGTTGCCAGGAAAATTAGATATGGCTTCCAGTGTTCAGCATTAGCAGGTCAAGCTGTCGTGCTGTGGCCAGGGGTGGCAGCTGCAATGTCCTCATTATCTCAAATTCTGTAGTGAGATTTGGGGTATTGTTCCTGGCTGCACAGCTTCCAAACTGTTCTTTAGCTTTGCTGGAGATTCTGTGTACAAGCTAATATCCTTTAATAAATTACCTTTCTGCTCAAGCCAGTTTTGATTGTTTGCATTAAAAGCCTTAACTGATAAAGTGCTTAATAAATGGTAACTATAGTTACTAATCCCTCCGCCTCTTGTCCCTTTATTAAGAAAACTACAGCTGAGAGCCTTGAAAAGTGAGACCCAAAAAAAGCAGCCTTAAGAATTAAACATGACCCAAGCTCTAGACACAGCAGAGGTTGAAGGCAGCCCCATGTCTGACAGACAGGCAGGATGAAGAGTCCTTGTCATTTTTCCAGGGACCAAAGTGGCAAGGCAGTTCCGCCCTCCACACGCAGAGGTAAAACAGTGACTTCTCCAAAGGCGCATTAGATGCTGCTCCTTCAACTCCAGATTGAATTTCAGACGCTTAAATGTATTATGCCTTTTCAATTGAGTTCTGTATCTTTGGCGGAACCAGGAACACAGAGAATCTTAGATCTTCCTTGTCATTCAGGAGACATTAAAGAAAGCCACGTCCGATCCTCGACCTTCACAGGAAAAGTACAGGACATGACTGGCTCACAACCTTGACCTTGGGGGGCACAGGTGTTTTCCAAATGAGGAAAAGTCATAGAATTTTGCCAAACTGACCCTGACATGATGCAGCCTTCAGATAGCCCTTAAGGGACAGCTGGGTCACTACTCAGACATCAGGGCAGGTCACTCTCTGAACACCTGCCTGAGGGGAAATGCCTGTCCTCCTGGAAACACACCTAGCTAGCAGTCTAATGACTTTGGAATTTACCTGGTCTTGTTTCTCTCAGTCGCCCATCACCCAGCCTAAGAGTCATATCAACAAACTTACATCCTGTGATACTTTAAAGTTAACCTCTCCCCACCTCAGTTCTTTCACCTTTAAAATGGGGGTCATTCGATCTAACATAGTGAGAGTATTATATGCAGTATCTATAAAATACTAAGTCAATGTAAAACGGCTGGCCATAATCTCATATTAAAAGATCAATTTTTTTAACTTTAAAAAAAGATCAATAAGTACAACTAATTGTGTCATTACCCCCACTTACCAGAAAGAGGAGCAGAGAGCCCAGGTGTCCTGGGCAGCAACCCTTGCTGACTTGGCCTTCGTGGCTCTGCCTCACCTCTTTTTTCCATATCCTCAAACAGATGGGGAGAAGACCAGGAGCAATGACTGGGTCCACCACAGTTCACACTGCCAGGCAGAGTTTACAGAGAGATTCAGGGACCCCTTACCCCAGCCCTAAAGAATTGTACCCATTTATGATCCTCCTCTGGGCTCCCCGTGGCTGGTCTAGTGTCCCAGAGAGACACTCTTCATCAGCACACTGAGATGTAACCATTTCCAGAATGCTCAAGCCAGTGTCACCTCCCGTACAGCAGGAGTGAGACTCAGGGAAGCCTGGGGTGAGAGCATAGAGACTCTTCAATGTGTATATGAATTTAGAGCTCCTTTGGTGGTTAGTATGGGGCCATGGAAGGCTTTGCAACAAAGAAATAGAATGTTAAGGCCAGTTTACATTCTGATATTTAAATTGGGGTGAGCGTAACCAAGACTAGCATTCCCCTCGGTTTAACTTTTGACAGGCTTCTTTCTAACTATCAGCCCTGATCTCCCTCTCCTTAGAGCATTTACTTGAGAAAACTAGTGATTGGAAATTCTTTCCCTGCCCCTTTGAGAGCTAATTCTTCTCCCAGCCAATTACAACTCAGGGATGTTTGTCTGAAGGACCCAGGAGTCATCCCTTTGAAATGCAATCCTCTTAAAACCATCTCCCAGTCTCTGCTGGCAGGATAGAAGCCTAACTTTGATAAACGCCAATTAGCAAATACAGACAGCCTAATCACATTGACCAACCTGCCCCCTAAAGTCCTCCAGTACTTTTCCACTCGGTACTTAAAAACTCCCCATCTTTTGTTCCTATGAAATTGATTTCAATATTTTCCCCCTATGGCAATAATCTTGATCTTTATTATAGTAGTCCTGAATGAAATCTTCCTTATCTGTTTAACTCCATCAAGTGTGATTTTTTTTTCCCTGACAAAAGTGGGCAAAGGAGCCATTTAGAAGCTTTTATAATTTTCCAAGAGAACAGAAAGAAGCAAAGACAGTAGAGCTAGAAAGCATGGTTTGGATGCTGGAGAAGGAAGTAAAAGCAAATTTAGAAGTCAAAGCAAATCTCTGCTCTCCTTAGTTTCTGGTCTATAATATTGCCATCCCACACCTGGCATAAAGGCCAGGAAAGAAACTGAGCTGGGTCAGAAAGACAAAATGAAGAGCTCATTTTTTACCATGTTGACTGAAACTTCTGCTAGACAGATGTCCAACACATAGTGTTGGAGATGAGGCAGGAATAAGGGTACGATATTATATATATTTCTTTTCTTTAAGGTACAATATATGTATTTTTTATCATTATGAAGGCTATTCATGCAGTAGAAAGTTGGGACACAGGTAATTAAAAAGTAAAAAACAAATAAAATACCCAGATGCTCCATGAAAATAGCAGCCACTGTTCCATTTACAGTAAGGGGTGGAAGGGAAGAGGTAAGAAAATGGATCTTTGTAGCTAAGGTGACAATTGCTGTGAGAGGGTTTTAGGCTGATGTTGTAGGAGGCCAATGCGTGGGCCATGATCCTGGGAGGTAGGGGATGGGGAAAAAGTCACCAGAAAGGTGACATTTGAGCTAGAGGTTAAAGCATGAGTTTGACAATTATAAAGTAAGGACTTTAATGAAGAGAGTGGGAAGGTAAGCCACTGGCTGGGAAAAGACACTTGGTCCTAGAATATCCATCTAAGAATGCATACCCACAATTATAAAGAACTCCTACAAAGCAATAGGAAAAAGCAGATAATCTGATTTTGTAAATGGACGAAATACTTAAGAGGCACTTCACCAAAAAGTATTCACATGGCCAGCAAATACATTAAAAGATTCTCAATTGTACTAGCTACTGAAGACATGCAAATTAAATCCACAGTCCCCTATCAACACAGGCACACCAGAATGACTAACATTAAAAATCTCAAATGGGGCTGTAGAGCAAGCAGAACTCTTGCACTTTTCTGGTGGGACCATAAATTGGTAAAGCAACTACAGAAAACCATTGAGTGGTATGTGCTAAAGCTGAGCGCCAATCCAAGGAGCATTTCCACTCTTATACAAATCCAACAGACAGAGGATGTGTGTTCACAGAAAACCATGTAAAAAGTGTTCATAGCCACGAAATTAATAGGTCTCAAATTGGAAAAAACAAATGTCCATCGATAGCACAACGAATAAAGCATATATCCATTATACAGAGAGGGGGAGGGAGAGAGAACAATAAAAACAGGAACTAACTACAAGGACATGTAACAACAAATGAATTTCACCAACATCATACTGAGAAAAATAGCCAGCCATAAATTAGTATGTATCGAATGATTCCATTTACATAAGATCAAAAACCAGTCACAGTTAATGTGTGGTGTTACAAGTCAGGAGGATGGATATTCCAGGAGGCAGGGGATTACTGAAAGGGGGTTCTAGGGGCTTCGAGGGGGACTGGCCATGTTCTCTTTCTTGATCTGGGTGCTGGTTACTCCATGTGTTCACTCTGCGAAGATACATGTATGATCTGTGTGTTTTCCTATATGCAGGTTACACCTCAGTAGCGTTTACATTAAGCAAAATAGAAGTGAGGGGGAATCGTTTTGCCTGAAACGGAAGTTGCATGGGGGAGGAGTGGCTCCACAAAACTTGTGTTTCATAAACACCTATGCAGTCTGGTAGATGGAGGAGCAGAAGACTGAATTCCCCAAAAAGGAACAAAAACAGAGCCAATGAGAAAGAATACAAAGGGAAAATCATGTAAGGAATTAAAACAAAGGGGAGAAAATACTTACAAAGGCTGCAGACTAGAAATTGAGAGAGAGAAGGACAATGACTTGACAATTATAGCATTTTTGTTTTCTAACTTTGGTGTGAGAGAGCAGTGTGAGCAAGAATATTTCTAATGCATACCCCTGCAAAGAGCCTAATTGTTCTCTCCGCTTGTTTCAGGTGGGGCTGGGACTACATTCTGAATGAGGCAAATGGAGTTTCTCCTGAGATTCATCAGGGAAGAAGAAAGGCTGAATTCGGGTCTAAAATTCTCAGAACTGAAGGAAATCCTCCCATTGTTCCCCACCCTGTCTTCCTCTCCCACTAACCCCTTACCTCATCACTGCCTCAGTATGCTAAATACCCACCTTGCCATGCCCACCTTGCTGCCTCTTTCCCTCCACCTCCCTCTTTGCTGTTTAACCATCAGTTTATCAACTGTCTCCCTGTCCCACAGATGCCTTGACAGGAAAGGCCAGAGGCCCTGGGTTCAGTGGCTGGGGTCTCCACCCTGCAAGCCTTGATGGAATTTTAGTGCAATCCAGCATCTTTCATCACTGTCAGGTCTGCCTGGCACTGAGCAATCGCCACAAAGAATGCAAATTCACTGTTCAGTCATCAGCTATGGCTTCACAAGTTTGCTTTTCTATTTCAGATTCCCAGAAAGGTGACAGTTCTCCCAAGTTAAAAGACTTGAGGTCAGAGGCCAAGATACATGAGAAATCCCTGTGTTTTTCCAAGCCTACGTGGCTTTGGAGTAGCTGGAACCAGGCCCAAGGCCATAGCCAGGAACGTAGCTTTCTCTCGCTCAGGCAAAAACTATTCAGAGTCTCCTATAAAGAAATAAGCTTCCCTTGGGGAATGTGAGTATTTCTGCCACTCTTTGACCCCATAGGTTGCAGAGACTCACCTGCTAGCTCAAAGGAGCCCAGCTTATGGATCATGAAATCAAGAGAAGAGAACTCCAGTCCAGTGATTCTCAAAGTACAGTCTTCTGACCAAGACCAAAATCTTGAGCATGACCTTGGAATTCATTAGAAATGCAAATCCCTGGGCCAGATCCCTAGATTTACAGAATCAGAAACTAAGGGTGGGGTCAGGCAATCTGACCATGTTTTAATGAGTCCCAGGTGGTTCTGTACAAGCTCAAGTCAAAGGAACACTTATCTACCAGTAGACTTGGATGTTACTTCCCAGCCCTCTGAGCTGGATCTTCAGAATTCCTTCTGAGAAATAGGGGCTGAGGAATCCTAGATTAGATCTCTGGAGGAGGCTCTCTTTCAGCTTTAGTATCCGTGATTCTAGGGCTTCAAAGTACTCTAATACTTCTCCTAAGGTAGAGCTAGCAGGAGTTCATTTGTTATTCAAGCCAGGTGCTATTACACAGCCCCAGGGATTTATTTGAGTCCTTGCCAGAGCAGTTGAGAGACAAGAAGGGGTAACAAAATGCTAAGACATCCTAATATCCTACAGAGACAGGTGAAACCTTATGAGCCTTCACTCTTGTCCCCGAGTACAAATGTGGGACATGCTGCAGCACCAGAATGGGACATGGAAAGAAGAGAGTCTCCCCATTTTGTGGAGGGATACCTCAGAGCAAGCCACAGAAAAAGCAAGTTTCCGGGATTTCTCTGCTTCTGTTGTTCTAACCACCATCTACTCTCATGTCCCCTAGACCTATAGCAATAAAGCCAGCCTGTTTAAAATAAATCTCCCACAGTCTGTTCCAAAGAGATTTGTTCTCCTGAATTTGTCCCAGACTGAAAACTGCACACGTCCAAGGTTTAAGAGCTTATGTTAGGAGAAATTGAACATTATCTCAGGATAATGTTTTCCTACTGCTACTTAAATTTCCAGAGACATTTACAAAAATTAAACATCAATGGGAAGCCAAGTCCTTTATTTATGAAGCCAGCAATAGACATTGATCCTGTGATAATGTTATTATTTTTCTTATTGCTCTTGTCAGTGTGCATTTCATCATCTTTGGGTTGGATGAGTATAGAGTGGCACGGGAATAGAATGTTTATTGACTTGCAGTTTCTTGGTGCTTTAGAAAAGTCTGTGGTTCTGTCTCAAAGCCATTAGGAAGCTAGTTATGCACAAATACACATGAGCATATTAAAGCTTTTAGTTAATTGGTGTTTCTAATAATTGCTTCTTGGATTTTTAAAAAATGTCACACTTGGATATTTTTTATATGGTCAGCATTTTATTAACACTTATAGAAATTAGTCACACATCTTGAAGTCAGATTAAATGACATTCAAGCCACTTAGCACACACAGGTGAGGCAGATAGACTCCTTTGGCCTCTCCATAAACTAGGCAAATGGGGCCAATCACTTCATTTATAAGAAAAATGGACTTGCCAAGAACATTAGAGAATGCTGACTCACTCTGGACCCAGACACAGAGGAGTTTGGGCCAGACCAAGAGAAATGAGACCATCATGCACCATAATAGCAGCTTGTCCTGCTGGTCTGAGGGGATGGAGAGAGACAGTCAACTGTGGGTCAGCAAGATGAGAATTGGAAAGTCTGATGATAATGAACACTTGAAAGGGGACAGTGACCAAGAGTCTTAGCACAATCATCACACCTGATCAACCGTTGTTTGAACTGAGGCAGTAAAGGGTTTAGTCCCAATCACTAAGGGTGAGCCTGTGAAGTCCTGAGACATTCTCCTTACTCCATCCGACACACGCATTTGGAGTTCAGGTTGCTGAGGAGTAAGGTCTGAGTGACAGGTATCAAGCAAGTGTTTTGGCCCAAGGTAAGGGAAGGAGAAATAGCAGTGGCCTGCTGAATTAGAATGTGATTTCCACAGCGACACATGCATCCCTGATTGACATTCAAGGCAGTGCCCTTCTCTGGCAAGGACGGTCTCTCCGCCACACACTCTCTAATCTTTTCAGGGTCATCCATCTCTCTTCTACAGAATCAACCTTTTCCTCTCAATCACATTTTCCCCAATTCAGGTCTTTTCCACCTTAAAAATATCTTCCTTCCATTCCACGTTTCCTGCAGCTATAGCCCTCTCTCCTCCTCCTCACACCGAAAGTTTTCCAGAAAGTTGTCTATCCTTGCAGTCCCCATATGTTCCCTTCCCACTTATTCCTCAATCCATTTCACTCTGTCTTCCACCCCCTATCGCAGGCTTAAAATAGCCTCTGTGATCATCAGGTGACCTTTCTGTTGCTGAAATCCAAGGACAATTTTCAGTCCTCATCTTACTTGTACCTTAGCAGCAGTGAAGACTACTGTCCTCACCTGCAATTATCTGGGCTCTCAGGACTTTACTGTCGCTTGGTTTTACTCTCACCTTCCTGGTTCCTCTATTTCCTTTGCAAGTTCCTCCTTCATCCCCATGCAACATGCTAGAGGTCCTACAGGCTCTGAGGGTCACCCTTGATTATTCTCTCTCTCTCACCCCCATCAAAAACATCACTAAACCCATTCATTTGAGCTCTCTGATATTTTATTATTCTGTCCACTGCTATATGTCTTTAACTTGTTGAGAGCTCCAGGACCCACCTCCTGAACAAAGAGTGAAATTTGCCTAAGATCGTATAGCTAATTAATGACCACCAGACATGCTAGCCCTTGGTGCACTGGTGTTTCCTTGTCACCCTAATATAACCATACTTTACCCAGAAAAGTCAAAAATTAATTATGGATCTATATCATTTGTCATCATGATATTGTTGAGGAAAATAGGGACATGTAGGATCCCTCTAAGCAGGAATGATCTTGAGTTGGCAGGATTAGAAAAACAGACAAGATTCAATCCATGTCCTCAAAAGGCCTTCCCAAGGACCATTCTCCTGGGAACCTAGCAAACAGTGAACCTCCAACTCTCTCCATCTAGTCTGGGTAACAGAGGAAGCTGATGACAACTGAGGAAGGAAGGAGGTCAGAAAGCAAGATTCAAACTTCAAAGGTTTGGATGCAGCTGTCAGCAAGAGGTGAGAACAGCATATGAGACAGCAACACTCCCTGAAATAATCAATCTGTAAGGACTGTCATGTGAAATGCAGAGCAGGAGGCAAAATTAAGACTCAAGAGAAGTTACTGATAGACAGATTTCAGCCCACTGAAAAGATCTATGGGAGCTGTCCAAAGCACCAACAGAGGGAAAGAGCAGGAGGGGCACTTCTGTCTAGGCTGCATACCACTTTCTTATGGGTAATGTCACCCAGATTCTTGCACTAGGGCAAGTGAGATAAAGCAAGATCTGGTTTTCATACCATGCCTCTTGCTCACAGCTACAATAGTGCTGGGTGGCCTGACCTCCTCAACAACAGAAAGGGACCAGTGGACAGGTATTATTCCCTAATTATAAAAGTGGGAATTTAGTCTCACAAAAGTTAGGTATATGATCTTGATCACACAGCAAGCTAATGGAGGATCCAAGATTAAATTCACCCACTCAACACAATTTTATGTAACAATGTTTTGTTGTGCAAACTGTGGTAAGCATGGTAAATAAAGATTAGAAAGGTAATCCCACATTACCAAGGACAAAGAATTGAGGAAAAGATATTCACGTAGGCCCATTAATACAGGGAGATGAGATGGAGGTTGATAAGTCCAGGAGGCTATTGAACAGAGAAGAGAGACACCTAACCAGCTAGAAAGGAAAAAAATGATCAAAGAACATGTGGCCAGAGCTGAGTCTTGAAAAATCAGTGACTAGAACCTACCAACGTGAAGAATGTGGGTGGAGGGATGTTGTCAGTGCTCCACCAAGATCTCCTTTACTAGGAAAACATTCCCATTGCCCAGCTGCTGTTAGCATTGACTGCTATGTTTCACACCTGCCCCCTTCCTGAGACAATTGCTCCTGACCATTGGGAGGCACCTAATCAGGAGGTTACACACCCTATCTACAGGAATAGCCCCTTTCCAATGACTGACACGGGGGTCCAGAGACCCTTCCTGAAATTGGAACAATCTCTATGGTCCAATCCACACTCAGCGCTCCCTATAGAATCTGTTGAGATCACATTCTTGCTTAGCTTCTTCCCCTACTCTATTGTGTTTCCTTCCCTTCCCTTTTCCTGAGACCACTCCCTTAAGAAATCATAAGAATCTTGTCTTCTTCTTTGTTTTTTGGGAACCCTACCTAAGTCAAAGAGGAAAGCTGTTCTAGGCAGACAGAATAATGTGTGCAAAGGCATGAATGTGAGAGAGCATAGTGTAATACAGAATAACAGTAAGTTGGAGCAGAGGGGTGAACTATAGTGTGGCATGATATAAGCTAAGTAAGTAGATAGGAGATAGAATTCTCTCTCCTGACATCTAGCCAGTCACATTTCACCTCTCCATACTACTAAGCTGGACTCTGATATCCTCCATGGTTGCTTTAAATATGATATTTCAGAGCACATCTAGGCCATGAAGTGAGTTCATAGAGGAAAAAGTTACAAAGCAAGATTCCTTGATTTATTCAGTGGCATTTCACAAAGCAGGAACAAAGACGAGCCCCCTGGAATTTCCCATTTCTCAGACCACACTGCCTCTATGGAACTCACCACAGACTCTGCTTGTGGGAGAGGAAATTATCTCCATAGGCTATTTTTGTCCTCCTTCGCCTCTCCAGAAACAGTGGCCTCCCCCACCCCTTTCATTGGCTCCATCTGCTTTCCTGCTTTCCTTTCTGGCCTTTATTCATAAAGTCTTGCCCCCAGGTCCTTGTTAGCGCTCAGTTTTAAATTCTAAAACTTTCCAAAGCCACTGAAGCTCTTTAATCAGGAAGTTGGGCTGCCAAGGAAACAATGCTAATTGGAAACTTGCATGACTTGAGGTCCTGGGGAGTTTAGAAATGGATATGTTTCTTTTGTCTATCATGACATTAACACAGAATAAACTCAGAAGGGACAGAAAATAAAATGTGGTCCCAAATAGGAGAAATTAATCCAAGAAATACACCAATCCCTAAAAAAATGAGAGACTGCTGGACTGCAAAGGTCATATTGAAGCAGCTGAAAAGTAATTATTTTTCCTTAGGAAGTACAGGGATAATCGAAGGTAGAGAGAAATAGGTGGGGCTCATGATGTAGGATGGATCCCAAGCAAGGACCAGCCCCTGCATCACTGCTCAAGTTTAGAATATAATCCCATTTCACAGCCACACATGTAGCCCTCTAGACTCCAAACTCCTCACTAGTCTGCAGAATGACAGACAGGAATAAGACAAAGTTCTTGTCCTCAGAACCTAGAAAGAAAAACAGATAGACAGAAAAAGATTGGGTAGAGATAATAGAGTTACCCAAACTCAGGAAGAGAAAAGAAACACGTTATACACCCTCTGGGGTGGAAGTGGAGGCTGTGGTAAATTTTCCTGACGTGGACTATACAGAAGAAAGGCCTTCTTTTCCTTCCTAGACACAGCATGTGCCCAAAGCCAAACACCAACCACTTGACAACACTTGACAAGATTTCATGTTCTTCCCTGCTTCTTTGGTTATATCAACAGAATAATTCTGGCGGACTGAGGTAAAAAAATAATCTCTGACGACTCTGTGATGGTTCATAGAATCCAAGCAATGGCTGATGGATTAAACTTGGACAAATCTGGGACCAGAACTGCTTCAAGATTTAGGTAGCAGGGACACCTGGGTGGCTCGCCGTTAAGCGTCTACCTTCAGCTCAGGTCATGATCCCAGGGTCCTGGGATGGAGCCCCACATCGGGCTCCCTGCTCGGCGGGAAACCTGCTTCTCCCTCTCACACTCCCCTTGCTTGTGTTCCCTCTCTCTGTCAAATAAATAAAATCTTAAAAAAAGGGGCGCCTGGGTGGCACAGCGGTTAAGCGTCTGCCTTCGGCTCAGGGCGTGATCCCGGCGTTATGGGATCGAGCCCCCACGTCAGGCTCCTCTGCTGNAGCCTGCTTCTTCCTCTCCCACTCCCCCTGCTTGTGTTCTCTCTCGCTGGCTGTCTCTATCTCTGTCAAATAAATAAATAAAATCTTTAAAAAAAAAAAAAATCTTAAAAAAAAAAAAGAATCTGGTAGCAGACATTAATAGCAGGTGGTCAAAGTACCATTGTAGAACTAATGGGCTCCAAGAGATTTTTCCTATTCTTACCTCACTCTGGGAAAAATAGGATCTGATTGGATGAGCTAAGGGCATAAGATGAACTATTACTGCATGGTTCTCTACTCCATAGGATGAGCAAAGTAATTCTGTAAAAGAAAGTGAGATGCTCTTGCCAGAGGAATGGAGGGACAATGCCCTCAGTTTCTATAGACCACATGGGCCTGCCTGTGATTTTAAGCCAAGAGCTGCATCAGAGAATTTCTCATTGAAAAGGCAGAAATTCACTCACTTCCCTGGATACAATGACTCAGAAGTCCCTGGCTAGAGCTCTGGAATCAGTACCTTAATAAACTCTTAAATGGCTCTACCAAGAGAAGGTCAATGAAGCTGGACCATCTTCTGGATGAGGTCTGCCATTCAAGTTCCATATCAGCCACCACCAGAATGGGCTAAAAAATTACCTTAAAAAAGATTTTTTTCTATCATTTTTTTAAAGATTTTATTTTTAAGTTATCTCTACACCTTACATGGGGCTTGAATTTACAATCCCAAGATCAAGATCTTCATGTTCTACCAACTGAACCAGCCAGGAACCCCTTTCTATCTTTTTGAACTGCCTATATTTAAATCCATTATAACCATATTTCAAGATTCAAGGAAAACAGAGCTGAATTTATCCCTGTATTTGCCTTGTCCTGGAATGTCACCCAATTCAGCATGGGGATATGGCTGATTCTCCACTGTTACCGGTAAAGATCCCTATTGCTACTCATCTGGATTTCTAGCCATACTAGCAACACCAGAGGGCTCTGATTTCAGGGGAGACCCAGGAATGATCTTGTACCCAAACTATTGGGCTCCCTGCTGCACGTCCAGCACCTAGAACAGTACACTACATTCTCTATGTATTTGTTGAATGAAGGCAGGAGAAAGGGAGGAATTTTCTGAGCCCCCCTCCAAAATCCAACTAGAAAATTAATCTACTGAGTACCTTTCCACTGAGACCTGGGAAAGCAAACCAAGGGAACCAATGACTACAACTGGCCAAAGCAGCCCCTGGCTTGAGAAACAATATATTAACCTGTCAGTTCCAGAGAGGTGTTGTTACTCTTTATTAATATAAACAATTAATAAAGAAACAGCAACAACAAAAAAAACCCCTTTGTTCCTAAGACTCCTTTTAAACATGTGCTAGTTCTTCAAAAAAAAAAATTCTAAAACCTACCAGGACTTGTGATATTTGTGAATTTTGTAAGAAACATATATTTGGTCTTCACCCCCATTTCTCAGGCTTCTAAAACCATTGGAATTTCCTAAGTGGTAAGAGAGATAAAGGTGTTTTTGTTATGTTAATGAGTGACCTTTGTAAGGCCCCTTAGTCACCTAGGGCTGGGGGCTAAATTGATCATAAACGGCCAGTAATTTAATCAATCCTGTCTATGTAATGAAGTGACTATAAAAACTCAAAAGGACGGGATTTGGAAAACTTCTAGGTTGATGAAAACAGATTTAGAAGAGTGGTGGCTGCAGAGGGCATGGAATTCCTGAGCCCCTGCCCACATACCTTGCCCTGTGCCACTTTTCCACTTGGTTGTTCCTGAGTTATATCCTTTTATAATAAATCGGTGATCTAGTAAGTAAAATATTTCTTGAGTTCTGTGAGCCATTCCAGAATATTAATCAACCCCAAGAAGAGGGTCGTGGGAGCCTCTGATTTATAGTCAGTGGGTCAGAAACACAGGTAACAACCTGGGTGCGCTTGCAACTGACTTCTGAAGGATGGGGAACAGTCTTGTAGACTGAATCCTTAACGTGGGGGATCTGATGCTATCTCTGGATAGACAGTGTCAGAACTAAGTTGAATTAAGTTGAATTGTAGGACACCTCCTGGTGTCCAAGAGTTGATTATTGGTGTCAGAACCCCTCCCCCTCACACACACAGACATTGAAATTGGGTCCAGGAATCTATTTTAGTGCTAGATTATTTACTGTTCTTTATTGCATGGGGAGAGGGGACGGCAGTTAAGGAAAAATTCTTCCCTTGTGGTCCTCCCTTCTGATTTAAACCACAATGCAAATTAGGGGGCAATTTCAAGGTTTAACAATAGTATCCAACTGATCTTTGCAGGATTGCAAATAAAGGAGGCTATATCCTCAGGAGTACTATTAGAGCTAAGGTCTCTCAGCTCCTATTGTTAAAGAACATTCATTACCAGGCTCTCATATGAAATCCTGAGATGGAAGTAAATATGAGTCTGCAATGTTCTCTGTAGTTCTTATGCAATTGTCACTTGGGGCTAATTAGAGCTGCTTTTGTAATTCGCCAGCTATAAATTCCTTCCAACCCCAACTCAAGGCTTTGTGCTGACACTGCAGGTCCACCCAGTGACCCTAAGTCAGTAGCAATTGCTCTGATGGCCACCTTGTGTGTCCATCAGACACCCTAGGATGGCTTCCAATTGTTTTCCTGTTCTCTGCTGATTGGGTTAAAAGATAACTTTGCAGACTGTGTTAGGCAGCACCTGCCTTATTCTCAACTAATTTATTTTAAATTGGTTTAGGACAGACTCTTTAGCCAGTAATGTCTACAGAGCTATGAATTCATTTCCTCATCTATCCTCTTGTATTTGATAAAGGAGTGAAAACGGCTGTAAAGCTTTATTGCAAGACTTCGGAAAGACAGACAAAGGGAACCGTACCAAGTTAATTCCCAAACTGGAAAACAAATATTTCATAAGGTTCTTGTCCATGATGGAAAATGACAGAACAGGTAGTTGCAAAATCTAGTATCTGAAAATGTGGAAGAATACATTGTATTCATTTATTGAACTTCTGAAAATAGTAGGCCCTTTACATACAGGTTCCCCATTTCATGTAATCCTTCCAACAAACCAGTGGAGGTTGGTATTTTATAAAAATAAAAAGAAACTAGGACTAAGGAAAACTAGTCCTTTCCCAAGATCACACAGCCAGTAAGATTTGAACCCATGGAAGTTCAAATCCAAAGTTGGAGCCCTTTCTACATCATCTAAATTTTGAAATTCCTGTGCTTTGACCTGCCAAACAGCTAAACCAGGATGTGATTTGGGATGTTACAAAAGGATTATTTACTTGCAAAAAGGGTTCACAACAGGGTTCCTTGAAATAGCCAACTCCCCTATAGTGCTGAAAATATAATTTAAGCTACAGAATTTCTATTTACAAGAAACATTTCTGCTCCATATCTGCTGCATAAAGCAGAACAGGGTTCTAACATAGTCACTTTCTTTTTTTTTTTTAAGATTTTATTTATTTATTTGACAGAGAGAGAGAGACAGCCAGGGAGAGAGGGAACACAAGCAGGGGGAGTGGGAGAGGAAGAAGCAGGCTCCCAGCGGAGCAGGGAGCCCTATGCAGGGCTCAATCCCAGGACCCCGGGATCAGGCCCTGAGCCAAAAGAAACCGCTTAAAGACTGAGCCACCCAGGCTCCCCTATAGTCAATTTCTTTTTTTAGTAGAAGCACCAAAGATGTAGGACCCATGAGATCAAGTGTCATGAGATCATGTAAATTTAATGGTTAGTATAATGTCTGGAACCTAGTTAATACTCAAAATTGTTATCTACATTATCATTTATTCTTTTTTAGGAATCTCCAAACACAGTCTGTGCTAGATGGCAAAAATGGCCATAAATTTCTTTC
Organism: Ailuropoda melanoleuca; assembly: GCF_002007445.2. Taxonomy (NCBI): domain Eukaryota; kingdom Metazoa; phylum Chordata; class Mammalia; order Carnivora; family Ursidae; genus Ailuropoda; species Ailuropoda melanoleuca. Next base: position 40,475,961 of record NC_048223.1, read on the forward strand.
CTCCTATCAAGAAAAGAAATGTTTCTTCTCTCTTTGAATCTTAATTGGCCATGTGATTTTCATTGATCAATTGGACATTAACAAATGTGATGCATTCAGAGGCTTGAAAAATGCTTGAGTGCCCTGGCCTGCTCACCAACTGAGCTGGGAGCCCTGAGACCATCCAGTGATTCAGCACAAGCTAGCCTCCTGAAGGATGGAAGGTCATATGGAGGAGAACCAGTACACCAAAGGAAGAACTCCAGCCAACAGGCGTCCAGACCCTGCTGCCAACCTGCAAACTACCAGACCTGCAGGAAGGCCATTCTAGATCATCCAGCAGACCTGCCAGATAACACTTAAGAGAGCCAGCCATGATCAGCTGGACCAGCCCAGGCCAGACCTGGACAATTCACAGAATTATGAACTAAATAAAATAGCTTCTGTTTTAAGCCACAATGTTATAGGATGATTTTTCTACACAACAAACATTAACCAATACACAGTCCTGGGGTGCCTGGGTGGCTCAGTTGTTAAGTGTTTGCCTTCAGCTCAGGTCATGATCCCAGGGTCCTGGGATCGAGCCCCGCATCAGGCTCCCTGCTGCGCTGGGAGCCTGCTTCTTCCTCTCCCACTCCCCCTGCTTGTGTTCCCTCTCTCACTGGCTGTCTATCAAATAAATAAATAAATAAAATCTTTAAAAAAAAATACATAATCCTAAGGCATTTTCTGTGACGTTTCTAAGCCACCCAAGAAGTAGAAAAGAAACCCACAAAATGAAGAAAAGTAGGAGTCAGCAGGGAGAAAGAACAGTGTTCAGAGTATGAACTGAATCACTGAGAAGTGAGGGGACCAGAAAATCACAGATGGCATTCAGCTCTTCTCTCCCAGTTCACTGATCTTTCCAGGACACCCATCTTTCTCTGAATTTTTGAGGCTAACTGGACCAATTCCATGCTCTCATTGTAGTCTCCAGCCCTGGGGGAAGCAAGTCAATTGGAGCTTTAACTTAATAATAAATGAAGACTTTTTCCAGGGTGCTTCTACCTTTCTCCTTCTTTCTTCAGATCTCTTTCACAGGTTACTCAAGTCAGCTAGCAAACTAGGGGGAAAAGTGGATAAAAGGACAGACAGAAGCTATAGTTATGTTGTAAGACTAGAGGGTGTTTTTCACCTTCAAAGCACATTGACCATAAATTACAGGATACGCTTTTACAGTTCACATTTTCACAGAACGTCTACTTCTGAGTTCCCTAGCAGAGGAGAATATGTTACTTAAAAAAAAAAAAGGTGTAACAGAATGATGAATGATGTGTTCCCCTCAATATGAAGGGGAAGGGAGTGGGACCCTCAGGAAATATCTGTTTACTGGTCAGAGGTCAAGCTCGTCATTCACCTTCCACACTGGAAACAGCTGAGAGGCTACTGTCACAAAGACTCAGAAGGAGGCCTATCCCCTCCCTCAAACACAGAAAACCACACAGCCCCCAAAAGAATCAGTAAGGTTTTTGTTCAGGTTGGAGTAATATAATTCAGCAACAACTTCCAGAAGCCACTTTTAGGGATGGAGAGAAATGTAACCATAGCTAATATTCAGTGGGTACACACCATTATAAGCTATTCAAATATTTAAATACCTCCATATTGGCCAGTAAACAGTAAAAATGCCATAAATAGTAGGATTAATTAATAACGTAAATTCTAGCACATATGGTTTATCTCAGAAAGCACACATCGCTGCAATGTCAAGATGCTTTTCTATTTTGGATACTGGCTCTGCTGCAGTCCGCTGTTACTTTTCTAATGAGTTGAGAATTTGTTTCTGGGTTTAAAAGGCATTAAATTCATATCTTTCAATAGTTACTCTGAATGTAAATGGGATGAATGTTCCCACAAAAAGACACAGGGTGGCAGATTGGATAAAAAAACAGGGCCCATACATATGCTGTCTACGAGAGACTCATTTTGAGCCTAAAGACACCTCCATATTGAAAGTGAGGGGATGGAAAACCATTTACCACCCCAATGGACCTCAGATGAAAGCCGGTGTAGCAATCCTCATATCAGACAAATTAGATTTTAAACCAAAGACCATAGTGAGAAATACAGAGGGACACTATATCATACTTAAAGGGTCTATCCCACAAGAAGATCATTAGATCTGTAAATCTATGCCCCCCACAGGGGAGCATCCAATTATATAAACCAATTAATAACCAAGAGAAAGAAATATATTGATAATAATACATTAATAGTAGGAGACCTCAACATTCTACCCACAGCAATGGACAGAACATCTAAGCAGAAGATCAACAAAGAAACAAGAGCTTGGAATGATGCATTGGACCAGATGGACTTCATAGTTATATACAGAAAAATCCACCCTAAAATAACAGAATTCTCATTCTTCTCAAGTGCACACGGAACGTTCTCCAGAATAGACCACATACTGGGTCACAAATCAGGTCTTAACTGATACCAAAAGATTGAGATGATTCAAAGCATTCCCACAATGCTTTGAAACTGGAACTCACTCACAAGAAAAAAATTGGAAGGAACTCAAACACTTGGAAGTTAAAGAGCACCCTGCTAAAGAACGAATGGGTCAACCAAGAAATTAAAGAACTTAAAGAATTCATGGAACCAGTGAGAATGAAAGCACAATTGGTCCAAAACCTATGGGATACTGCAAAGGCAGTCATAAGAGGAAAATCCAAGCCTCTCTCAAAAAATTAGAAAAATCCCAAATGCACAAGCTAATCCAACACCATTTATTAAAGACACAGTGCTTTCTCCATCGTGTATTCTTGGCTCCTTTATCATAAATGAATTTATCATATTTGCATGGGTTTATTTCTGGACTCTCCATTCTATTCCATTGATCTGTGTGCTTGTGTTTATGCTAATATCATACTGTTTCTCTAACTATGTAGTATACTTTGAAATCGAGAAGTGATGTTGTCCAGCTTTGGTCTTTTTTATTAAGATTGGTTTGGCCATTTAGGGTCCTCCGTGGTGCCACAAAAATTTTAGGATTGCTTATTCTATTGTTGTGAAAAATGAAACTGGAATTTTGGTATTTGAGAGATATGGTATTACATACCAGGGACAGCTATGTAGGGGAAAGCTCATGCTAGAAGAATTGACTACTATTTAATTAAAAAATAAAAATGAATTAAGAACTCAAAAAAATTTTAAAAAAAATAAAAGCCTTTGGGTGGAAAAGGGAGGCCATTCAGACAAGCTGGCAAGGATCATTTGCAGGCATCCCAAAGACACATCTAACCCTAGTAGGCTCAGGGAGGGGCTGAATTATGGTCAGGGCCCTAGATGGATATCAGAGCAGGGCCCCCAGGTGACCTTGGGGAGCTCTGCTTTATTTGACAACCTGTGCCCCAAGTAAGGAGCTGAACAAGTCTTAGAGAGAACTCTGCCCAGATATCCTAGCAAGTGTCTTCATGAATCCCTTGTGCCTCCTCATGCGACCTCTGGAAAGAGGAGCCTTGCCTCAGGCACCTTCCACACCCCATGCTTCCCAGGGTGATCCCACCTGAATAGGCTGTTGATAGCCACAATTGATCTTTCTTCTTTGTCCATGTTCCCTTCTTGTGTCTCCCCTCTGCCTTTGTTCCACTTCCTATAGAGCACACCAATCAGTCACCTCCTTCTCAAGAGAGGCTCCTCTCCAGTGACTGGCCTGGGCAGGACCTACAGTTATTTCAAATTCCTTCCATGAGAAGGGTAAACCAAAGATCCAGGTGCTGGCTTGGGGCCAATGTGCCCCTCGCCTGCTATCTCCTACTCCTGCCTTGTCCTCTGCCTATCCCTTTGGACCCCTGCCCCCAGAGACAGCGCCAACATGGTGCCAGCACTCAGGTAGCAAACTGACCAACTGCAGGGAAGAGAAGATGGAAGGACAGGAGCTGAGGCCTAAAGACCATGAAAGAGCTCTGTGGTGAGATGGGACAAAGGCATGAACCCTACTCAGGTTCTAACAAGAAACCCAGTCCTTAGCAGCTATCAGGGTAATGGGAAAGGTGTTGCAAGAGTTTGATGCACTTGTCAAACCCTGGCTCTGACAGAACACCATTTAGCTAGTGAATTCTGGATCCACCAAAAGAGCATAACAAAAGCTTCAAAAAACCAGCAAAAAACTAGTAAATTATTAGATTGATGTGATGAAGGATTTGTATTATAATATATGTCACTTTGAAAGAAGACTTTGGATTATATAGAGTCTAGTTTATATATTATGTGTATATATATATATATATATATATACACACACACACACGCGCACACACACATCATATTCTATATATAGTAACAATATAGTATATACAATGTACACTGTAATACATAAGTATACTATTATGTAATATAAATATACATGTATAATATATATTGATATAATTTATTTCATATATACACTGTATATACTTTAGTTATAGAAATAAAAGGAACCACAGTTAGATTTTATTTTAATTACATACCAGTTATTAAATGTTTTAAATATCTGAGCAATCTATCTAATTGATAGATATATATAAGAGATAAAAAAAACTACAATTTTATACCATCACAGGTACAGAATCTTTGATGTCATGATGACTAATCCCCCAATATTCACTTCATTCAAAATAATTAGTCAAAGCCCGTCATGGTAATTCCACCCCCTTATAGGTTATTGGTTAAGGAATGGGCAAGTAGCCAATAAGAAATAATATAATGGGGAAAGTTGTCTTATTGTAAACAGAAAGCCACAGAAAAGGCCATTCTTCTTCTCCTTCTGGTACTTTAGTGTCTAGATGACCTGAAGCTACTGAGGCCACTATGCCACCCGTCCTAGGACAAAGCTGACACATGAAAGTCTGAGGAAGCTGGAACCATCACCAATGCATCACAAACTGCATCTACATGAAATAAACTTTCCTTCTTCCCTCATCATTTGTGCTGGGCTCTCTATTGCTTGGTGCCAAATTACCTCATCTGATACAGGATCTCAGAACCCCAAGGGGTCTGAGACCAAAGTGGCCATCCCCCTCAGGGACAGGTGATACCTCCCAGACCTGCCCTCTCATTCTCTCTTTCTGCACTGAAAGCCTCTTTTCTCCTCCCACTTCTCTAGGTTATGGCCTCCAAGATGTATGGAGAGTCCCTATCAGTTCTCACAGATGCTGCTGCTATAAAAGAAGGAGAAGTTAGGCCTTGTAGTCCAGAGGAGGAGGGAAAAGACCACTATTTGGGTCTGATTAGAGTGTGAGATATCCAGCCCAAACAGATCAGCTCAGACTGTGGGGTGAGATTACTGCCCCCCTAGCACACCCCTTCTACTTGATTATGCTAAAAACAATGTCTGTCTGCTACTTGGGCCTGAACTATCTTGTAAAAAAGCTCTCTTAATACTTCCTTAGGATTGGAAGGAGGGGGCCCATTCAGCCACATAAGAAAATGAAAGAAAATCAGCCCCCTGATGGTGATTTCTTACAAATATAACTAAACCAACATGATCTCCATGAGAAAACCAATACAATTTTCCAACTAGAAATTATCAAGACAGAATTAAAGACATTCAATATTGGTCTGTCACTGAGCTCTATCAGACATTGACTCTCCATGGAGTTATGCACTCTAGTAAGAGATTTTGGCTCTCACCAGTTGTTCAGAGACATAGAAAGAACAGACCCCAACACAAGGTGTTCAGGGAGTAACTGGACCCATTAATGACATGTACAATCAATGTTTACGTCCCTGGTTAAGTTAAAAGTACCATCTGAATTCTAACAGCTTCAAGGACTGGTTGCTACTGATGTAACTTAGCAGTCACTATTGAAGTTGAGACAATTCAACATGATCTAAATGAAAGGGGAGTTATTAAGGAAGTTACTACAATTTCCCCTGGGAGAGTCTGTGAATGAGGATAATCAATTAAAGAACTTCAATGGGGGCCGGTTCCAAGATGGCAGAGGAGCAGGAGACCTAAAGTTCGTCTGGTCCCAGGAATCCAGCTAGAGAGCTACCAAACCATTCTGTATACCTATAAATGCAACTGGAGAATGAAGAAAAGAGTAGCAGAAACTCTATGAACAGAAAAGCGACCACTTTCTGCAAGGAGGAGAAAAGATGGTGGAGGAATAGGGGACCCTTTCTCAGCTGGTCCCCTGCGTTGAGCTGGATATCTACCAGACCATCCTGAAAACCCACGAAATCAGCCTGAGACGGAGGAAGATACATCTCGATCTCTACAAAAGAACATCTCCAGGGCTGAGTATTGAGGTACGAAGCACACAGTCATGAATCCGCACACAGATATCAGAAGATAAACGGAAGAGGGAGGGAGCTGAGGTGCTCGAGTGCCGGGAAGCAGTAGCCACTTGCACTGGGGAGTGGGACGGACTCGCGGACCGGCACCTGCGAGAAAGCAGACTGAGACCATGAGCCTGGGAATGCGCCTGCGACCAGAGTGAAAACCGGAGCTCCGGAGCATTCACTGGAACCGGACTAAAATCGGGACCTTGGGAACACACACGTGTCCAAACTGAAAAGCGGAGCTCCAGAGCGCACACTTGAACTAGACTGAAACTGAGAGCCTGGGAATGCACGCGTGACTAGACTGAAAACCAGATCTCCAGAGCACTCACTGGAACCTGACTGATACCGGGAGCTTGGGCACATGTGAGCAACCGGACTGAAAACCAGCACTCTGGAGCGCACACGAAACACACTGAAACAGGGAGCTAAGGAGCGCGCAGGAACCAGGGGTGGCTGGCGGTGATAGAAGCACAAAGGACAGAGACCTGCTGGCCCTGGAAGTGAGGGCTGGGAGAGCGGCTTTGGGGCACACAACCTGGGACGCTGCAGGGTTTTTAGCAGCACCGACAGAGTTGAAGTGGCCAAGAGAGCTCAATGGAGAGCAGACTGCAATCTCTCTGATCTGGGACAGAGGCTAGGATACAGCCACTGCTGCTCTGACTCTCAGAAGAGCCACAGAAATCCACCAGGGAAAGCCACCAGAGAATAAAAAGCCCGGAAATACCAGCTCACATTGTGCCCATCCCCATCCCCCCTTGCAGGGGACAGGGCGACTCTACCCAAACAGGGATGCCTGAGTATCAGGGCGGCAGGCCCCTCCCCCAGAAGGCAGGCTGAAAAATCAAGAAGCCCACATCCCTGAGGTCCTATAAAACAACTGCACACTGCCTGGGTCCTGGTCAATAATTTGGGCTCTGGGCAATCCCAGATGTCTAGGATTAAAAAAAATATTAACAAAAATAATAACGAGAATATCGAAACTCTAAGGGCGGAAATGAGAGTGAATCTGACAGAAATTGAAAATGCTATGAATCAAAAGCAGTCTAAACTAGATGCTCTGATGGCCAGGGTAAATGAGGCAGAAGAACAAATTAGTGAATTGGAAGATGGGATGGTAGAAGAGAAAGTTAAAACAGAAACTTGCCTCAAAAAAATCCAATCTCAAGAATGTAGGTTACGGGAGATTACTGACTCAATGAAACTTTCCAATGTCAGAATCGTCGGCAACCCCAAGGGGGTGGAGAAAGAGAAAGGTCTAGAAGAGATATTTGAACAAATCATAGCTGAGAACTTCCCTAATCTAGCAAAGGAAACAAGCATTCATGTCCAAGAGACAGAGAGGACCCCTTCCAAGGTCAATGAGAACAGACCTACACCACGTCACGTCATAGTGCAATTCACAAATATTAGATCCAAGGATACAGTATTGAAAGCAGCCAGGGGGAAGAAAATCCTTATGTAAAGATGGAAAAATATCAGAATAACATCAGACCTGTCTACAGAGAACTGGCAGGCCAGAAAGGGTTGGCAGGGTATTTTCAAAGTTCTATCTGAGAAGAACATGCAGCCAAGGATCATTTATCCAGCAAGGCTGTCATTCAGGATTGATGGAGAGATAAGGACATTCCAGGATCGGCAGAAACTGAAGGAATTTGTAACCATGAAACCAGCCCTACATGAGATATTAAGGGGGGTTCTATAAAAGTAAAAAGGCCCCAAGAGTGATACAGAACAGAAATTTACAATCTATAGAAACAAAGACTTCACAGGCAACATGACATCATTAAAATCATATCTCTCAATAATCAGTCTCAATGTAAATGGCCTAAATGCTCCATAAAACACCACAGGGTTGCAGATTGGATAAAAAGACATGACCCATCCATTTGCTATCTACAAGAGATGCATTTTGAACCTAAAGATACATCCAGACTGAAAATGAAGGGATGTAAAACCATTTTCCATGCCAATTGACCTCAAAAGAAAGCTGGGGTAGCAATTCTCGTATCGGACAGATTAGATTTTAAACTAAAGACTGTTGTTAGAGATACAGAAGGACACTATATTATTCTTAAAGGATATATCCAACAGGTGGATATGACAATTATAAATCTATATGCCCCCAACAGGGGAGCAGCTAGATACACAAGCCAACTCTTAACCAGAATAAAGAGACATATAGATAAAAATACGTTAATAGTAGGGGACCTCAACACTCCACTCTCAGCAGTAGACAGATCACCTGAACAGAAAATCAACAAAGAAACAAGTACTTTCAATGATATACTGGGCCAGATGGACCTCATAGATATATATATATAACGCTACACCCCAGAACATCAGAATACTCATTCTTTTTGAATGCATATGGAACGTTCTCCAGAATAGACCATATATTGGGTTACAAAAAACAGGTCTCAACCAATACCAAAAGACTGAGATTATTCCTGCATATTCTCAGACCACAATGCTTTGAAACTGGAACTCAATCACAAGGAAAAATTTGGAAGAACCTCAAACACTTGGAAAATAAGAACCATCCTGCTCAAGAATGATTGGGTACCAGGAAATTAAGAATCAGTTTAAACAATTTTTGGAGACCAATGAGAATGAAAATACATCAGTCCAAAACCTATGGGACACTGCAAAGGCGGTCCTAAGGGGAAAATACATAGCCATCCAACCTCACTCAAAAGAATAGAAAAATCTAAAATGCAGTTTTTACATTCTCACCTGAAGAAGCTGGAGCTGGAACAGAAGAACAGGCCTAACCCACACACAAGAAGGCAGGTGATCATGATTAGTGCAGAAATCAATGAATTAGAAACCAGGAGCACAGTAGAGCAGGTCAACAGAACTAGAAGCTGGTTCTTTGAAAGAATAAAAGATAGATAAGCCACTGGCCAGACTTATTCAAAAGAATAGAGAAAGGACCCAAATTAATAAAACTATGAATGAAAGGGGAGAGATCACAACCAACACCAATGAAATAGGAAGGATCATTACAAACTTTTATTAACAGCTTTATGCCAATAAATTAAACAACCTGGAAGAAATGGATGCCTTCCTGGAAACCTATAAACTACCAAGACTGAAACAGGAAGAAACTGATTATTTAAACAGACCGATTATTACGAAGAGATTGAAACAGTGATCAAAAACCTCCCCTAAAAACCAGATTCCAGGGTCTGACAGATTCCCCGGGGAATCCCCAGATTCCAAGGTCTGACAGATTCCCCGGGGAATCATTCAAAGAAGAAATAATACCTATTCACCTGAAGCTGTTTCAAAAAATAGAAACAGAAGGAAAACTACCAAATTCATTCTATGAGGCCAGTATTACCTTGATCCCCAAACCAGGCAAAGACCCCATCAAAAAGGAATTACAGACCGATATCCCTGATGAATATGGATGCCAAAATTCTCAACAAGATCCTAGCTAATAGGATCCAACAGTACACTAAAAGGATTACCCATCAAGACCAATTGGGATTCATCCTTGGGATGCAAGGCTGGTTCAACATTCACAAATCAATCAGTGTGATAGATCACATCAACAAGAAAAGGGTCAAGAACCATATGGTCCTCTCAATTGATGCAGAAAAAGCATTTGACAAAACACAGCATCCTTTCCTGATTAAAACCCCTCAGAGTGTAGGGATAGAGGGTACATTCCTCAATTTCATAAAAACCATCTATGAAAAGCCTACAGCGAATATCATTCTCAATGCGGAAAAGCTGAAAGCTTTTCCTGCTTTTCCCTTAAGATCAGGAACACGACAAGGATGCCCACTCTCGCCATTATTATTCAACATAGTACTAGAAGTCCTTGCAACAGCAATCAGACAACAAAAGGGATAAAAGGCATCCAAATCGGCAAAGAAGAAGTCAAACTGTCTCTCTTCGCAGATGACATGATACTCTATATGGAAAACCCAAAAGACTCCACCCCCAAACTACTTATAGAGCAATTCAGTAATGTGTTGGGATACAAAATCAATGCTCAGAAATCAGTTGTATTTCTATACCCGAACAATGAGACTGAAGAAAGGGAAATCAAGGAATCCATTCCATTCACAATACCACCAAAAACCATACATTATCTCAGAATTAACTTAACCAGAGACGTAAAAGATCTATATTCTAGAAACTACAGATCACTCTCAGGGGTCTTTGCCTTAGGACGGGTCCAGAAATGATGATAAGCTCAAAACTTCCTAATACTCTTCTTTGAATTTTGCTGTACCCATAAGAGGAAAAAAGCCCTAAACAGACACTTCAGAATCCAGTTTCATATGTCATTATGTCTACGCAGGAGCAGGAGACTGTGAAGTTTCTGCCTTTTACCTTGGCATCATGCTGCTCAGTGTTTCTGGAAGTCTAATAGAAACTGGTTTAGGAATTTGAGTTTCTTTTTGGGTCCACAGACAAATAATAGGTGTCTTTCATAAGAAATGGAAATGTGCTATAAAATGTACATTTCAAAACCTGACAATACTCACAACTAAAATGCAAGCATAACAAATAACCCTGTTCAAATACAATAATAATAATAATGGTACTTCTCTATTCAGGCAAATATCATAAACCTGGTAGATGATCTTTCATGATAGAAAGTGGAGAGGTCAGCCTGGAATATCTTTCCACTTAGACCATATAGATTTTTTTCTTTTTAATTTGTAGCATACTATAATGAGAAGAACTTAGATTTTGGAAAAAAAAGACTAGGCTTTTTGAATCATCTACTGTGTGACTTCAGCCTCCTCAGCTATAAATGTGGGAGTAAAATTAAGACAAACGAGATGTTACAAAGCACTCAACCCAGCATCAGATCCATTTCAGATAGCTGTTAGGATTAGTGGTGGATGCAGAGAAACAGAAATGGCCACAAGAGGGTCTCCCCCTTGACTTTGGCAAAGTTTGAAAGTGTGGGGTAAAATAATTCTACCAAGATATCAAGGGGCAGAAAGCAAATAAGTTACAATGAAAGGTTCTTTCTTGGTCCCCTTTCAACTGGAAAATTCCTATTTGTCCTTGAAAGAAACTCAAGTATCACCTGCTCCAGAAAGCTACTGTCGTCCCAGAGCACACCTCCAAGCTGTATCTGTCATTTCATTATATTCATGAAGGGGGAGTCTATAATTGTGTATTCGTCTCTATGGTGAGGTCATTTTAGGGCAGGATTGTGTCTTATTTATTGTATCCTTGTCACCTAGCAAAATGTCTGGCACTTAGTAAACCATAAATAAATAAGCAAATGATGCACAAGCCCAATAAACCACAGCAGTGTTTAGACACTTGTCAAGAAGAAGATGTTTGTGCTCTACACAGCACGGCAGATCTTGAGAGGGAAGCTGTGTTCACACCCACTAAACCTGGCTTTTTCCAAACCAATCATTAATGGCCCCATCAGAAAGCTTTTAACCAAGACTCCTGACAGCTTCCTCCAGGATGCTACGGAATAAGACTGGGGGCTAAATTGAGAAAAGCTGGGAGGATAAGAAGGTCACAATTCCTTTTCATTGACACTACAGAGAAAGACTCTGATTCAATGAAAAAAAAATATGTATCTTGAATGGAGCTATTTCTTTTTCCTTTTCACTCAAAACTGAAATAGGGTTATTTTCTTAATAGCTTGTGGCAGCTTGTTTTCTATAGCAGCTCTTTAAATTGAGCTCATATGGTAATAATTTACTTTAGAACAACTGAAGCATTTGGAAGAAAATACTAGATGAAGAAAAAGAGGAAAAAGATACTGGCCAGGGAAGCTGGTAGGATTTTCCCCCCTTTTTGAGATTATTTATCATTAAAGTACAATATCTTTCTTCCAGACCTGGAAGATTCAAGCAAAGACTAACAAATCACACAGTAAACCAGCAATAAACCAAACAATTACTCCAAGCTAGATGTATTTCTTATGGGAAATGCGATTCGAATTGCTGAGGTCTTTAAATTCACCTCAGGATGCTCCTGGGCTGTGCTGTCAGTAACGGGAAAATTCCAACCTATTTGCTATTCTCTCCCAAGTGAGCTGGGCATCATTATTACCTGATCACTGTTGTTATTTAACAGTCAATGAATATCCACAGGGGTTAGGCACTGTTCAGATTCCATTAAAGACAGCTCCTGTCTTCAACCTGTTTGCATCCTAGGAAGACGAGAGAAAGAAACATAGAGAATGAAATATATCTTAGAGACATATTGGAATATTTGCCTAGAATCCTTGATATGACTTGCATGCCTGGTGGACATGGTAACTTCCACGGGCAGAAAAATTTCTCTCCCACAAGGCAGTGACTCCAACCCTCAAGCTATTTCACAGGTGAGTACCAGAGGCCAGGCTGGGAAGGCCATCCCACCTCAAGTTATTAAAGTGAGCAATAGGGGTGCCTGGGTGGCTCAGTCGGTTAAGCATTTGCCTTCAGCTCAGGTCATGATACCATAGTCCTAGGATCAAGTCCCACACCAAGCAGGGAGCCTGCTTCTCCCTCTGCCATTCCCTCTGCTTGTGCTCTCTCTCTCTCTGTTGAATAAATAAATAAAATATTTCTTAAAAATAATAAATAAAGTGAGCAATAATGTAGTATTTACCTCAGTGTTATTCTGGAAGACAACATTTGTTAGTTTTTTTGGTTGGTTGGTTGGTTGGCTGGTGGGTTGGTTGATTGGTTGGTTGGTTGGTTCTGGCAGATAAAATGACCAGTTACTCTGAGTGTTTTGTCAATAGAGGCAGCTAAACAAGACAATCTAATAAAAATCCAAACAGTGGATAGGTAGAATGTCAGAGCTAGGCAGAGGAGGAAAGGCTGGGTGATTTGCCAAGGGTCACATAACTATTATAGTGACAAAAGTTGTCCATGTCTAGAAGTCATAAACAGATACCCACCCAACTTTGGACCTCTACCTCTGCACTGATACTGTCTACCAACACACACACTAAAAAAAGAAACAACATGAAGAATAGAAGTGAAGAGACATTAGGGAAAGAAGGTAGCAATTTGTAAGACTTGATCCATATGTTTGCATTTCTTGTCCGTATAGATTTCCTGGGATGGCAGAGCTATATTTGGACTCTGGGGAGCTTGAGAAAAAAATGAACTTAGTCCATTCTCTGTTAGTCTCACATTGTTGGTAGCCAAAAAGTGGTCTGGGACAGGTATCTCTGGCTCTCATCTCATTAAAATCCAGAACTATCTGGAGTAGTTACCTAGACTTTATCCCATTAAAAGCCCAGAGTAATCCAGAAAAAAAAAATGGCTCTGGGGGAGGGAGGATGGATTTTCAAAAAGCTCTGAAAAGATTGATTGTTCCATTGAGATATGACTGTCTATTCTTGAAAAGAAAGATATACAGATAGATATAGATAGATGAGAGATAGATGATAGATGATAGATAGATAGATAGATAGATGATAGATGATAGATAGATAGATAGATGATAGATAGATAGACAGATAGATAGATGATGATAGATAGATAGATGATAGATAGATAGATGATAGATATAGATGATATAGATAGATATAGATAGTGAATGGATATACGTGGGGCAAAACTGGAGGGAGGCAGTGGGCTTCTGTCTTGCATAAGGTACTGCATATAACCCTCAATTTGGAAAGTATCTCCAACTCCGTAATTTGTCTTTCCTTTTGATACCTAGATATTCGCTGAGGTCACTTTGGTTTTGAACATCAAATAAAATTGGCTTGATCCCATCTCACAAACTGTGGGAAATCCATCCCCTGCTCAAGACTTTACTGAATTCCTATTGGCTTTTTGTTCCCATAATCACATGAATCCATGTGATTGGCTGACACTGCACTCAACTCACATTGCTCTTTCAACTTCCACTTCCTTCTACCTGTGGCTGACCCAGAGATGGAAAATCTTGACTTCTCCAAAGCACCATCCCTCTACAACACTGGTGTTGCATATTTTTACTATTTAGAGTAATAGCAGGGGAGTGCTACATTGTATCAAAGTACAGACTAGCAGACAAACTTGATTGCTAGACCATCCTGTGCTTAAACTGGGCCTGAGCAAAACCAGCCCTATGCCCCAGACCCATGCACTTGCCACAGTGGATTTCTTCCTCAAGCCCACTGGAGTCTTCCTCAAGCCAGTGGTGCTTTCCTTCCAAATTCATTTTGCATCTATCAATTTACAAAGCTACTTCCAGCTCCCCAAATTCCTTTTCATTTTTAACAAAGGGAAAAAGCTACCTACAGTTTTTCCTAGTATACCAAAGAGCCTATTAGGACATTACCTTCAACATTTCCTAAAATAACAAATTTCTCTCTCTACCATACAATCCCCAATTCCCAGTCACTACCCTTGTTCAGATTTTCATTACTTCATGCCTAAATGGATCTCTTCTTCCCCTTTTTAATTTAATCGGATGCTAGCAGGTGCATCTTCTAAAAATCTGCTTCCCGCGCAGGCATACACCCTTTCCCCCTCAGACACCTTCCGTTGTTCCTCACTGCTACTCACCCTTGCACACACATTTTCAAAACTTGATTTTCTAAAGCAAAGTCTTGAAAGGCATGAAAAAGTGTTACAATATATCACCACCTACAAAGAATTGAAGCTGATCAAAAAGTAAAGCTACAATTAATGCACCATTAAACAGGAACCATTAAGTGCACAGAGGTCAAGAAATCCAGTTGTTTCCCATGCATAATAATAATTAATAACACAAGGTTTCTGTGGCACTTCACATGCTCAGAACACTTCACAGACATAGGCTAATTAATTACACAGATAAAGATATTGCAGGTCTTTCTTTTGATTTCAGGGATTCATTAAATTGTCCATTTGGTTAACAAAGTAATCCCCTATACTTCTGAATTCCTGAGTAGAGTGTAAGAAAGAGGGAGACCAGCAGAAATGTCAAACAAGAGTTAACCTTTGTCTTTCCTCCACTTCCTGGAAATCTGTAAGGAAAAAATCTGCCCTTGCTCACCTGTCCTCACTCCTGTGGACAGGGGTAAGGGTAGGTCTGTTCTAGCTTTAGCCCATCTCTACCTTAGAACCCACCGCTGCCAATGACGCTAAGACCTTGAATGGACATACCTTGTCCACCAAGGTTACTCCTGCCCAGAACATACAAAAGAGTGGAGGTCTTCCCATTTGGGTAGTGAACTCAATGTCTTTCTGCGATCTTTCTATGTCCTGGATATCAAATAACTCCTAAGAAGACTCTAGGACCCACTTGACAAGCTCAGACCCTGTTATGCTCCTTTGCTCTCCAGGCTTGTTCTCCCCACCCTGATACAGATCTTTGCTAGAACATTAATATTCCTCTTGAATTCCCTTGGGAATCTTGACACACAACTTTGGACATCCAGATCCACTCTGCCTCATGAAACTGGGGATTCTGGCCCTGTTTGGAAAGGACCCACAGAAACCTACTTCACCTAAACAACTGAAGGCGAAATACTGGACATTCCTAATGAAAACTGTTGGAGACAGTCACCCCCAACCATTGCCCAATTATCAAGTAATGTAACAAGGGCTATGCAATTTCCATGCAGTGTAACAAAGGCACATCAGCATGTGATCATCACATGAACTTGATGAACTTAAAACCCTAACTGCTACATAACCCAAAGAGTCAGCATCATATAATGGAAAAGGCTTCACTCTGTAGCCCGCTGGTGCTGGATTCATTCTAGGTCTGATAAGACAAAAATAATAAACAAGTTTGAAAGTGCCTGCATATAGTAACTACTAAGTAGGGGTATTTGTTTCATACCATTCAGTCAGGACCATTACTACTCCAATAATCAAGACTACAATCATGGCCCCTGCAGTCCTAGAGTAGCACAAACTAAAACAGATTTTGGGCTGAGAGAATTAAGGATTATCTTTATTTAATGTATTTCCATGGGAAACAGAGGAAAAGATTTCCAGAAGGTCATCTAAGCTCTAAAATTTCAAAATCAACCCTAATTGCTCCTATCAATTCTTTTTCCCAACACAGTTCCAATAGCCATCCACTTGGTCCTTTGATGTTCTAAGACTGGCAGAATCAGAAAGTTGGGCATGCCCTTCCAAACCTCATTTTCATTCCAGAAAGGGAGAAATGGATATTCTTTCCATTACTCCTGTGTACTCTTGGGTACGGAGGTCATAACTGAATTCAGTGGTCAATTTGCAGGAAGCTTGATTCCTCTTTAAGTTAACAACTCCCAAGAGTTACAGGGATTGGAAGCAAAATCTGAAAGTTTCCTTCCACTTCTGAGTTCACCAAGAGTTATAGACTAATGTGATATTAGAGCTGTATTCTATGACAACCACTACCCTCAATATCACAGTAGATTATGAGACAAGGTTTTTAATTCTTGTTTCAGAGTTGGAAAAATTCAGGGCCAGAAAGGTGAATGACACAAAAAAGATACAAGATCAGATCTGAAGAGCTTGAAGCTCAGTTCCTCAGCACTAAACTATAAGAAAATAGTATTTCTTTTTCTCCTTTTTCCTCCTGCAGAAAGAGTCAGTCACCATCAGGAAGAGTTTCCTTGACCTAAAAAGCTATGCTCTGGGTGCTGGGGATTAACTGAAGTCTGACAAGGAAGGGATGAATCAAGAGCCACGAGTAATACCATAAACGAGCACAGACACTGTTGAGGAAAGTTCTTCCCCCAATCCAGAGCCCTGAGCTCCCAACCAACATAGACAAAGGATCTGGTGGTTTTCCTATGTGTTCACTCATCCTATTTCTTTTCTTCATGGGAATGTGGTTAGATTACATTTCTCAGCTTCCCCTATAGTGAGATGGGGCCATGCTACTGAGTTCTACATAGGCAGAACTTGTATGTTACCTTCAGGCCTGGAACATAAGACTTCTCTCTCAGTCCTCACATTCTCTCTCTTTCTTTGTCTCCGAGGCAGACACAGAAGATGGAGTGGAGGTCTCTGTTGTCCCAAGGGATGGGACAGTCCTGGTTTTCTGAAAGACTACATGGAACAGAGCACCACTTCCCTCTACTGCATCAGGCTCTGCGGTGGATGAGGGGAAACCTATACTATGTTAAACTAAGGAGATTTGGGGATTATGTGTTACAGCACCTAGCGCATCCCAATGCAGACCAACCCTCTCTGTAATTGTACCACTTAGGCAGGGCTTTGGCCTCTCCAGCCTTCCTTCTCACCCCTCCAATGAGCCCTTGTTGTCTTTCCACTGCTCATTAGCACCTCTACCTCAGCCTGCACTGAGAAAATTAAAGAAGATGAAATTTAAATGAGGCCATTTTTTTCCTTGTTAGCAGCTCTTGTCTTAAGAGAAAGAAAAAAATTAAAGTTCAAGGGAATCAGAAAGGAGGTTAAAATTATTGCTGAAGATGAGGTTTGAAAATCATCTGTAGATTTCAGTTTTCCTACACTCTCTTCTCTTCATTAATCAACAACTGGCTCTGTTACTAGGCAGCACAGTGTGGAAGGTCACTCCTGCCTGCATATTTGTCTGTGCTCCTTCTAGGCAGTTTTGCTCCAAGTGCGAGTCTCTCCCTCACTTTCCAATATTCTCATTCTCCATCTGGATCAGATAAGACCTGAATCAGCCAATGTCCCATCAAGTTTCAGAATTCGTTTCAGGGGGCGCCTGGGTGGCACAGCGGTTAAGCATCTGCCTTCGGCTCAGGGCGTGATCCCGGCGTTACGGGATCGAGCCCCACGTCAGGCTCCTCTGCTATGAGCCTGCTTCTTCCTCTCCCACTCCCCCTGCTTGTGTTCCCTCTCTCGCTGGCTGTCTCTATCTCTGTCCAATAAATAAATAAAATCTTTAAAAAAAAAAAAAAAAAGAACGTTTCAGATGGATGGCTCAGATGAAGACTCTTTGAAGGAGGGCTTACAGAGGTGTGGAAAAGGTTAAGGAAATCAACAAGGAATGTTGCAGCAGTCAGAGAAGAGGAAAGCATAACCCCTTTTCTAACCCCCATGTCTGATGGGGCAAGTCAAGGAAATAGCACTCCTGAGGCTCCATGAGGGTGGACTGCAGAAGTCCATACAGTGGATTATACAGTCAGGGAGGAGGGCACAGCTCCAGACAGAGGCATGACAACAGGGGCACAGAGGGGGGCAGACAAATACTCTGGCCTCTCCATCCTCTTGTTCTCCAGGACAGGGTTTACCATTGTCCAAATCCACCTGGAAGCTGAAGGGCAAGGGAGCCCATTGAGACAGTCTATGTGGGTTATCCTTCCAGAACACAGACAACAGAGTGGGACAGAGAATGTGGGAGGGCAAAGAAAGAACAATCAATCCAGAACCCTGCTTCATTGCCCCAGGCTCATCTTTCCTTCTCCTTCCAAATTCTTCAGAATCTAAAATGTCCTCTCCCTACTTTCTCCAAATTAAAACTTAATTTTCAGTTAAGGTGGAGGACCCTGAATATTTTAAAGAAGAAAGTAACTAGGTAAAGTGATTCAAATTAAGTAAGGAGTACATTTTAGCACATATTTCAAATAATATTTAGTTTACCTTTTTCAAAAATCTTATAGCATACATATTTTTCTAGCTTTATTGAGGAATAATTAACAAATGAAAATGTATATGTTTAAAGTATACAATATGATTATTTTATACACACACACACATTGTGAAACACAAGTTAATTAACACATCCTTCACTTCATATAGTTAACTCATTTTTTTTCTAGTGAGAAGGCTAAAGATTTACTCTTAGCAAATTTCAAGTATATAATACTGCATTATTAACCATAATCACCATTTTGTACAGTAGATTCTCAGAACTTGTTTACCTTATAACTAAAAGTTTGTACTGTTTCACCTATGTCTCCCCACTTCCTGGCATCCTCCAGCCTCTGGCAACCACCATTCTACTCTATTATTCTATGAGATCAGCTTTTTGTTATTATTATTACTATTATTATTATTATTCCACATATAAGTGATACCATACAGTTTTTTACTTTCTCTGTTGGGCTTACTTAACTAAGCACAATGCCCCACCCCCAGATTCATCCACATTGTAGCAAGTGACAGGGTTTCCTTCTTTTTTATGACCAAATAATAGTCCATTGTAGATATGTATCATGTTTTCTTTATTCATTCATCTGTTGATGAGCACTTAAGTCCTTTCCATATATCTCTTCATTGCAGATTTTGTTTCCTTCAGATATATGCCCAGAAGTGGGATTGCTAACTCCAGTTTTAATTTTTTCAGGAAATGCCATAGAGTTCTTCACACTGGCTAAACCAATTTGTATCTCACCAACTGTGCACAAGGCTTTTATTTCTCCATAGCCTCATCAATACTTGCTCTTTCTTGTCTTTTTGATAATAGCCATTCTGACAGGTGTGAGTTGATATCTCATTATGGTTTTAATTTGCATTTCCCTGATTATTATGATGTTAAGCACCTTTTCATGGTATTGGCCATTTGCATGCCTTTGGAAAAGGTGTCTGTTCAGGTCCTTTGCCCAATAATTTATTTATTTATTTATTTATTTATTTATTTATTTATTTATTTGCTATTGAGTTGTATGAGCTCTTTTTATATAGTTTGGAAATTGACTTCTTATCAAATAAGTGACTTGAAAATATTTTTTCTGCGTTCCATAGGTTGCCTTTTCATTTTATTGATTATTTCCTTTGCTATGGAGAAGCTTTCCTAATTTGATATAGTCCCACTTATTTATTTTAGCTTTTTTTGCCTGTGCTTTTAGCACTATATCCAAAAAATCACTGTCGATACCAATGTCATGGAGATTTTTCTTTATGGTTTCTTCCAGGAATTTTATGGTGTCAGGTCTTTAATCCATTTGGAGTTAATTCTTGTGAGTGGTAAAAGATCAGATCCAGTTTCATTCTTTGTTGATTTATTGAAAAGACTTTCCTATCCCTGTTGTGTGCTCTTTTAGCCCTTGTCAAAGGTTAATTGATTGTACATGCATAGGTTTATTTCTGGGCTTTCTATTGTGTTCCATTGGCTATGTGCTTATTTTTATGCCAGTACCACACTGTTTTAATCACTATAGCATTATAATATAGTTTGAAATCAGGAAGTGCAATGGATCCAGCTTTGTTCTTTCTCAAAATTGCTTTGGCTATTCAGGGGCTTTGTGGCTCCATACAAGGTTTACATTATTTTCAGACATTATGAATGGGAAATATGGTGCCTTGCTGTTAGTGCTTCAACCAACAATTCTCATTGCAGACATCAGTAATCAATTACAGTTTCCCCTCATACTGAGTCTGGATGAAGCCTGAGAATCCTTCCCAAAGCAGTACTGTAAGTAGCCACTGCTAAGCAATCAATCACAATTTGGAGTTGAGGTTTCTGCCACCTGCGACACTTCAATGGAATAACTCTAAATGACTCAAGTGCCCCCTCCTCTTAATCAGACACCAACTTCCACAAGGCAAGTAGGAAAAATACTCAATGGCTCTTATTCTGAATGGCTGAATAGTTGCTTAAAATTGACACCTAAAATCTGCATTTGCTGTTATTGCAAAAGTGTCACAATATTAGGCTAAAGAAGCCAATTCCTTCTAACTGTAATTGACAAGGAGTGATTTTCAGAGTAAAAGTTGTCAAATATCATGGATCTACTCTCTGTCCTGTGTTGAGCACTTCACTAATGTTAATCCTCACAACAGATCTAGTTGGGTAATTGTCACTCTCCCTATTACACAGATGAGCAAACTGAGTGAATGACAAATCATCCAGCTAAAGTAGACATTTTTCAAATGAATAAATATTGCCAGAGATGTGGCAGTCACTGGTGGAAGGAAATCTGAATAGGAATCACCAGAACACAATTTTAGTCTCAGCTCTGCTATCTTTTGTTGCTTCTACAATAAAGTGGTCACGGGAACAATGATCTGCTACCTCACGTGATTCTCTGGAAATTTAAAAGAACAGTGTAAAAGAAATATACAGTGACACGATAAGAAAAAAGAGACCCAAGGATATATAATGATTTTTTTCTCATGGCAACAATATGGCAGAACCAAGGTGCTGTCTCCTTCACATCAGTGTCCAGCAAGACACCATTGTTGAGAAACTGTCCAAATACCTACAAAGGAGGACAAAATGGATCTATGTCCTTCCTCAGCCCATGCTTCACCTTGAGGCAATGTAGTTTCCCACCTCTCAGATTTACTGTCATTTTACACAGAGAAACAACAATGAGGTAGTCCTCCAGGGGTTTAAGATATCTTTTTCCCAGGGTAATTCATAGATTCGTCTAGAAGCCTTTGTCTCATGACATGCATGATGTAGGGAGATCCAGATGTTGTAGCAGATGATAGTCACACAAAGAAACTATGATAATTACTATGCCTAGATGGGTATAAACTTGGCAGACCTGGTTTAGATTGGGAGGAATCAAAGAAGCATTAGCCACCCTTAGATTAAATGAAGCTTAAGACTTACCATATTAAGGGGGCACCTGGGTAGCTCAGTCATTAAGCATCTGCCTTTGGCTCAGGGCGTGATCCTGGAGTCCTGGGATTGAGCCCCACATCAGGCTTCTCCACTGGGAAGCCTGCTTCCTCTCCCACTCCCCCTGCTGTGTTCCCTCTCTTGCTGGCTATCTTTCTCTCTGTCAAATAAATAAATAAAATCTTCAAAAAAAAAAAAGACTTACCATATTAAAGAAGAAGACAGTGGATACCAGAAAGAATACTTTAGTCAATAGTTTGCAACTAATCAATAAAGGACTTTCAAGTTCCTATCAAGGAAACTGTCATATTGAGAAGAGAAGAATTTTCTATATTTCTTGGGTTCTCAAGGGCTGGGAAATGAGCCAAAAACCAAAGGAAAAGAGAGAATTCAGGATATAATAAATCCCAGCCACATGTGAAAGTCTAACCCTTCTGGTTTTATGCTGAGTATGAAGAAGAGAAAGAGATGGAGAAGCAGTCAGAAACATATGCATCGGCATGCTCCAGGCTGAAATCCCACAGGGTTTATGCATAATGGTAATAACCTTTCAGTCAGCATAAGGATTTATGAGACCACTGGGGGCTAGCAAACTACTTCCTAGATCATAGCTTGAGGGATACTGCAATGTTCTAGGAGAAGCCCTCCATTCAGCTTATCACAAAGTCTCAAATGAGTAGGGATTAATGGTACAGCATGGGTGGAGGGAATTATCTAAATATAGGACCTGAGATTGCATGTTTGATCCATTATGGTTGGTGTGAGGTAAGGAGGAGACCCAGAAGACTTCGTGTGTCCTGATGAGGGGAAATGGAGGTACCAAGAACACTGTGAATCAACTGGGTCTGGGGTCCACAAACAAAGAGATTATGGAGAACTGGGACTTTGCAATAAGATTTCAGCTTTAGGCGACAGCATTCTTCTTGGAAGGCCAGACAAGGTCAGCCACAACCCAGCACACACCTCCTAGTGGCTCAAGAACCAGCCAAAATCCTACAGTCCATGATAGAGGCCAGCAAGAACCTAAAGAAAGCACAAAAATCTCATTAAATGCATCTAAGCATCTCTCTCCCACATCATAAAGACACATAAACCTCCCCACTACCAAAAAAAGTAATCATTACCATCTTGGGAAAAACAGAAAAGAATAATGAGAGCTGGGACTTTTTCCGGAAAATACTGAGTTACCTCAAAAATTCAATCTAAAAAAGAAACAGGGAGGGATATCTGACAAATGTATTTTGCAGCTCTAGTGATGGATAGGAAGGGAGGACAGGATGTTTCTTATTAATATTAGATCAGTCACAGAGAAATAAAGCAACACTGTCTTCACATACATGAACAGAACCATGTGCAAGTGCAAACCTACTACAGATGCCAGCAAACTCCTGCTGTTTAAAGAAGGCTTCCAGCATCACATAGTTCCAAGTGTTTCTCATCATGTTCTAACTTCTTCATTCACTCTACCATGCTCACTTGTTACTGTTTTGCTTACCTCAAATCATTTTCTTATATTCCCTGTTACATTTACGGAGACCTTTTCAAGTAGTTATGTTTAGATCAGCTTACATGAGTGGTAAATATTTTGAGTACTTGATTTATCAAAAATATCTTTGATTGAAAGTTTCACCGGGGGCCTATTCAGAATTTGAGGTTTATCATTTTCTTTAAAAAAAGAACAGGATTTGTTCACTCTTAATGGTGAGAAGTCTAATGTCAAGCCAACTCTCAACCTGCGTCTAATTTACAGAAATGTTTATGACGTTCTTGGTATCCTTCGAGTTTTCTACTTTAACTTGTTTGCTTCTAAGTGTGAATTTTTTCTCTCATATCCTGCTCAGTGTGGTGAGGCCATTACACTTTGAAGACTCTTTTCTTTCTTCCCTCCTGAGAAACTTCCTCTACTGTCCATTGGTTTCTTCCACTTCATTATCTCTGTCCTCTTTCTGGAACTCCTAATGGATAAATGTTTAACTCCTTATTGCTCAATTGTCTGTATATTATTCTTTTTTGCATAGTGAAAACTGGATACAATCTACATTTCTAGTGATAGGGCATTGATTAAATATACCATCAACCATTTGGTGGTGACATATAAAGCAGGTTTTAAAATGATGTTTTAAAATGAAATCTAGATGGGCATGCCATTTAAGCAACACCAACAACAAAATTAAACCACAAATGTATTTGAAGAAAGCATCAGGAAAAAGGAAGTTGTAATCTCAGATGAGGGAAGAGTTTTCTGAATATAATACAAAACTCAGAACCATTAAAGACAAATTGATAAATCTGAAGGCATGAGGTTTTATTTGCTCTTTTGGATAAAATTTATCAAAGCATAATACACATAGAGAAAAGTGCACACAGGTGCAAGAATTGATGAACTTTCACAAACTGAACAACCTGTGTAACCAGCACCCAGATCAAGAGAAAGGACATTACAAATTCCCCAATGGCCCCATGCAACCTTTTGTCACCACCTCCCTGAAAGCAACCACTCTCCTGACTTATAATGCCATAGGGTGGATGGCGTTGCCTGTTTTGAACTTTGTATATATGTTATATATAAAATCAATATATAAAAATTAATATATACAATATAATAATTGTAATACATATAATTCAGTTATGCATGATAATGTATACATGATAACTATAATATAATACAATGTAATTATAATGTGTTCTTTGTGGCTGGCTGCTTTTGCACAACCTTATGTTCACGAGATTCAGCCATGCTGTGTGTGTAATTGAGGTGGTCTTGCTCCCTTTACTGCATACTTTCCCATATGTGACTCTCCTTTGACATATGTCCATTCCCCTGTTGAAAGGATGACCTCTTAGACTTTTGTTTTCCATTGTGGGAGAGTTCCTTGACTTACTTCCAGCTTGGGTCTTTAACCCTGGCTTTTCTAGTTCTTACGTAGTCAGTCTTTGATTTTTTTATCACTTCCATTGAACACATTTTGAGTTTCCAGGGATTCCTTTTTTGTTAACTGCTTGTTGTTGTTTTTTGTTAATAACATCTTGTTCTTTGTTTTTTAAATAGAAAAAAATAGACAATATCCATCCATCTCTCTGTTTAAGAATATTAATAGAACTTTTCAGTTCTTTTTTATTTTCCAACTATTTCTGCCTCTTCCACAGAAAGTTGCTCTGGTTTTTTGTATTGTTTTGTTTTTCCAGCTTGATCCCTCCCTTTTGCACTACTGGTTTTCCTTAAATGTTTGGTAATTCTTGCTTGAGAATTAATACTCATGAGCAAAGAGCAAAATCTCCTCTACAGTTGGGTCAGTCTGTCTCCCTCCACAAGTGGGGCAGCTGAAGGCAGATTCTGAGCAGGAGGCAGAGGCTGGTGCCTGCAGACTTCCTTGTGCAGTGCAGGACTGGAAAGTGGTCTGTAGGCACAGTCCCCTACAACCGCCATGTTAAGAGCACGCGGACATCATGTTGGAATGACTTCTTGGGTGGAGTTGCTTTGTTCTTGATGTCCTTATTTCTCTCTTTCTAATGTTAATTTCTGTCAAGTTCATTTCTGATCTGTTCAGCTTTTCCCCAGATCCCCCAAACGATAGGAGGATACCTTCCTAGAAAGAGCACACATTTTCTTTAGAGACTGGTTCTTGGATTTCATGCCATTGTCATATGCTTTATGTATAAGGGGGAGTGGAAGAAAGAGGGATACCCCCAAGAGACTCAGTTGTTACAATTTCATTTTTTTAAATTACTAACCCTGGTGGTCACCCTGTGGCCAGTATTTTGTATGTGTTGACTTCAACCTCAAAACTTTTTCTGTTCTCTCTTGAGAAGACTGCTCTCATGTCAGGTGTTTCAGATTGGCATTTCTTCAGTTCTGTTACCTCCATCAAACTGGTCACATCTGTCTTTTATCATCCAGGATTTCCTTAAACTTTCTTTTTTGCTGATGACTTCTGTCCTTGTCTTCTAGCACTATTGTGTTTAAATGTTCTTTTTTTTTCTTTGCAATACACTACGTTTATTTTTAATTCCAATGTGGTTAACGTACAGTGTTACATTAGTTTTATGTGTACAACATAGTGATTCAACAATTCTATCTGTTACTCAGTTCTCATCAAGATAAACACCTTTAATATCCTTCATGTATTTCACCTAAGCCCCAACCCTCCTGCCCTCTAGTAACCACCAGTTTGTCCCCCATAGTTAAGAGTCTGATTCTTGGTTTTTTCTTTTTTTTCCTTTATTCATTTGTTTTGTTTCTTCAATTCCACATATGGGTGAAATCATATGGTATATGTCTCTCTCTGACTGACTTATTTCATTTAGCATTATACTCTCTAGTCCACCCATGTCATTGCAAATGGTGAGCTTTAATTCTTTTTTATGGCTGAGCAATATCCCATTGTATATGTATATATCACATCTTCTTTTTTTTTTAAAGATTTTATTTATTTATGTGACAGAGAGACAGCCAGCGAGAGAGGGAACACAGCAGGGGAGTGGGAGAGGAAGAAGCAGTCTCCCAATGGAGGAGCCTGATGTGGGGCTCGATCCCAGAACACCAGGATCACGCCCTGAGCCGAAGGCAGACGCTTAATGACTGCGCCACCCAGGCGCCCCTACATCTTCTTTATCTGTTCATCTATCAGGGGATACTTGGATTGCCTCCATAATTTGGTTACTATAAATAATGTTGCAATAAACATAAGGGTGCATATATCCTTTCGAATTAGTGTTTTCACATTCTTATGGTAAACACCCAATAGTGCAATTATTGGATCATAGGGTAGTTCTATTTTTAATTTTTTGAGGAACTTCCATACTGTCTTCCACAGCGGCTGCACTACTTTGCATTCCCACCAACAGTGGGATGCCAACAAGAAGGTTCCTTTTTCTCCACATCCTTGCCAACACTTGTTTCCTCTGTTTTTTATTTTATCCATTCTGACAGGTGTGAGGTGATATATCATTGTCATTTTGATTTGCATTTCCCTAATGATAAGTGATGTTGAGCATCTTTTCATGTGTCTTTTGGCCATCTGGATGTCTTCTTTGGAGAAACATCTCTTCATGTCTTCTGCCCGTTTTTTAATTGGATTATTTGGTTTTTTGGTGTTGAGTTGTATAAGTTCTTTATATATTTTGGATACTAAGTCTTTACCAGAGAGGTTATTTGCAAATATCTTCTCCCACTCAGTAGGTTGTCTTTTAGTTTTATTGGCTACTTCCTTTGCTGTACAGAAGCTTTTTATTTTGATGTAGTCCCAATAGTTTATTTTTGCTTTTGTTTCCCTTGCCTCGGGAGACATATCTAGAAAGATGTTGTAACAGCCAATGTCAGATAAATTACTGCTTGTGCTCTCTTCTAAGATTTTTATGGTTTCAGGTCTCACATTTAGGTGCTTAATCCATTTTGAGTTTATTTTTGTGTATGGTGTAAGAAAGTGGTCCAGTTTCATTCTTTTACATGTAGCTGTCCAGTTTTTCCAACACCATTTGTTGAAAAGACTCTTTTTCCCTTGCATATTCTTGCCTCCTTTGTCAAAGATTAATTGACCATAACATTGTGGGTTTATTTCTGGGCTTTCTATTCTATTCCTTTCATCTATGTGTCTATAAATTATTGTTCCTAAAATTTTACCTTTGTCCTTTTTGGGGGACTTTTGGGAAAAAGGAAGACTAGACATATCAGTCCATCATCTTAAATCAGAAACCAGATATGCATTTTTGTAGGTCACCCCAGTAGATGTGAGGAGGATGGATGGGAGAGGGAAATATAACTTCAAGAATACATGGTTGTAATAATCCAGGCATGATACAAGAGGTCCTTAAGTTCAAATGGGGGCAGTGGCAATGTAGAGGTGTGGAAAAGTCTATCGAGAATTATGGAAGCAAAATCAACAGGAATTGGTGAGGGATTAAACATGGGAATTGAGAGTAAAGCTTCAAGATGACCTGTGAAGGCTGTTATAACCAGTAGACAACAGTGCCATTGACTGAGTTGGCACTTAACAGGGAGTGTAGTAGTTGTTGTTGCTGATGTTGTTTTGGTATTATGAAAAGATGACATTCTAATGCTTCCAAACACTGCTCGTTGTAGCCTAAACTTGCCACAAACCAAAAAGCTCAAAATGACCAGGTTGAACCCAGTAGAACAGTCTGTGAATTTCCAGAGTCAATCTTACCGATGAGACAGAAGGACTCCCTGGGGACTTCCCCAGGCAAGCCCAGGAAATAGATTTCAGTAACTTCCAGAAGGTTCAGACCTTGAACTGTTTCTTGGGCTAGTAAACTGCCTGGACTTTGTCTCCAAAGCAAGTTTTATGGTAACTTGCATGAATTTTGAGAAATGAAGTATCTTGTGTAGAACTTTAATCTTTTTATTTCCTCTGGTACTCTCCAATATAATTAACTTCATGTCAATAAATGCTATATTTTTATAGCATACAAAATCTGGACTGTTATATTTTGATGCTGTTTGCACTCCATATGGAGGCAGTCTTCAGGGAGGATGCTAATATCTGATTTCAAGTGGGAAGAAAGAATTAAGAGTATATTTCCAGAAGCAAGAAAAAGTGGAAAATGAACTCACAGAAGGTAGTCTCCAAACCTGAAGTCTAGGCCCTGTCATCACATGCTCCCCAACCCTTCCATGAATGCCTACCAACCCCTTAGCTGATGAGTAATCACAGCAGATTGAAGGATGATCTGAAAAATAATTCCTCGCTTCCAAACATCCCATAAGAGAAATGGCTAAGCACTTTGGGGGTATTTTGTAGAAAACTACCAGGGTTTGTTCAATCCCTTGGATGCTCAAATCCAGGGTGGAGGTCCTGGAAGCTGATGCTTGCCTCTTTCTTCAGCACTTTCTGAACTTATGATGCACCTTCACTTCAAGAAGGTTATCTTTGTTTCCTGGGACAGGCAGGGGAGGGTATATTAGCTCCATTGATGGGAAAAGAAGCCAGAGATTTTAAAGGAGCATGCCCAGGGTTTCACAGCCAGCAGGTCAGGAAAGCCCCAGACTTCCAAGTTCCGGTTTTGTGCTCAGTGTCTCCTCTCAAAAGACTGCAGCCCATCTTCATGATTTTGTACCAGCCACGATCATTCCGGCAGATAGGAAGCAACCTTATTGATGTTATTCTCTGCTGAAGGAAAAACAAACGATCTGTTCCGTTCAATGTCTCTAATTTAAAGTTGACTTTGTGTAAATGGGGAGGCAGGAAGACAGTAATTTGGATTTCCAGCTAAGATGTTATGCTACATTTAAAATTGCATTCTAATCACACCGTATTGATTATCTCCAAGTAATGTCCACAAACTAATGAGACCAAATCTGACAGGAAATTCATAACCATTGATCTAGGCTTCAATTTGCTGTTTGTTTATGCACACAATAGAGGGTCCAAAACAGTTACTCAAGACTGCCCCATTGCCATCTGCCATGCTGTTCTGGTTTATCTTTGTGTGAGAAAGAGGTAAGTGGTGATGAGGGTGTACAGGTAAGTATGTGTGTGTTTGGATGCCTGTGTATGTCTCGGGGTGTAAGGGGTATTTAAATGTGCCACAATGGAATCTATTTTAAGTCTACAACTGCCCTTCTCAAAAATGAAAAAGGGAGAAAAGAAAAAATAAGCACGTAGCTTTGCTCAAGTTCCCTACAAGCAGAGTCTGATACAGGGGCTGAGAAGCATGTGATTTATGGAGAAGAGAATGAGGAAATCAGAATGGGGCAGGAGAAAGAGCTAAGCCAGAACATGCTGTCAGCTGGAGATGGGTTTCAGCCTTATTCTCCTGGGATATCTGAAGCATGACTTGAGTCATAGAGTTGGCCCTGTTGTGAGGTCCAAGGACTGGCTTTCTTTGCCCCCTTGTCAGTCCCTCACTGGCTGCAGACGGTAGGCTGCAGAAGGTGGAAAGGGGTGCATAATACCTCAGGCAAGATAGCTCTTGCTTAACTGAGGGTTGATTTTCCAGAGAAGGCAGATATAAGCCAGTAGCAGCCAACATTAACAACAGCTGGGGGACAGGTGCTGACCCAGTAAAGGGAATCTGATTGTAGCACCAAGAGTGTCCATTGTGTGCTGTCATTCTGTGAAAAATAAACCGAGAGTAAAGTTTGTGTCTTCATATTTTGATCAGCAGCTATTATCCCAGAGATCAGAAACAACTTTGGTTGGGAACAAATATCAAGGCTAAGTGAGATCTACAGGTCTACTGGTAGCCTCGTGCTATGGGAAAAGGAGTCCAAGACAGAAACTGCTGAAATCTGAGGAAGGTTTGTAGTCATGTTAGTGACGTTGTGCCAATGTCAATTTCCTGGACTTGATAATTCTCTTCAGTTTTGTAGGATGTTACCTTTGGGAGAAGCTGAGGTACACAGGAACTCCTATACCATTTTTAGAACTTCTTGTGAGTCAGTCCCTCATTATTTCAAAATAAAATTTTTTCAAAAGCATAAGATCTGGAATCAGAATATGAGGTTTGAGTTGTGGTTCCAGCAGCAATGAGCTATGCCATCTGTTCTTACAGCCACTTTGAGGGGAGCTACCATGCCTTATTCTTCTGTGTGTTTCCAGTCATATCTCAGGACCTGGTCCCCCCCACCCCAAAATGATGAAAGTAGAAATCACTCAATGATTCCATAAATGGATGAGTGAATAAATAGTTGACTGACAAACACCCCAAGTCTCAGCTTCTACCTCTGCCTACCCAGTGATTGCAAGTATCAAATGCTTTCACATACAACCAATGCTTTTTGTTTTGCTAACGTTGTTCTTTGCATGTCACCGGGACTCAGGCCAGGCTGGTGGGCTCCATGTCACCTGGGGGAAAGCCTGGAAATGCAGATTCTCTGACCTAATTCAGGATAGCTGGGATGAGGCCTCCAGAACCTGCAGTTTCAATCAACTCACCCAAGTGACAGGGTTCACATAGCACAGTCTGAGATCTGTGTGTGGCAAATATCCCAGCATGTTATTAACCTGCTAAATCAGAGAGGAGAAAAAGAAAGTAAAGAGAGAGGAGGAAAGATCAAGCAGGTATTCTGGGATGGAAGTGTTATGTGACAGGGGGAACTGCCAGCATTCCCTCCAGCCCTCTTGGGAGAGTGTTGGCCAAGCCTCCCTCCAGCAGGGAAGCCACAGAGAACGATAAACCTCTGTGCAGCCCAACTGCCCATGAACCCACTGATTTGAAGATGTGTGCAGACCCCTTCTGCCTATCCCCAGTGTATCTTAGGAATTTACCAGATATAAAATGACTCAGACTTTGATTCCAGAAGAATTTTTAAAAAGCAGATAGTGTTGTTGCTATATATAAAAAGTCTGTTGTTATGGAAACTTGTCTCAAATCAAGCTTCTTTTAACAAAATAAAAGTCCTCTCCTCCACATTTGTCCTCATCATTTCATAAGAATAGAAGGAAGACATGTAGAAGAAAGACATTTCTGTGAAGCACAGGGGAAAAACTAAAATTTGCGGTACCTTACTACCCAGACTAGCATGCCACCTTCACACTTCTAGAACTAACCTATCTTTCCCTCATTCCACCAGTGTCTAAATCACAATTTCCTTTTTATTTCACACGCACACACAAAAATAGAGATTAACTTTAGAAAAAGCATTTTCTTTTTTTAATGGATTATATGGGAGGGCACTTAGCAAATGACTTGAACTAGCTCTCAGGTCACCCTCGGTTATGTGTGTGTGAGTGTGGGGGGTGTGTGTATGTGTATACACACATATGCCCACTTGACTCATAGAGATGAGAGAGGTGTGTGTGTGTGAATGTGTGTGGGTGATCGTACACATGTGTGAGTGCTTGACCCATAGAGATGAGAAGGTGTGTGTGTGAATGTGTGTGTGTGAGCATGTGTATGCATGTGTGATCTCTTTGACCCTTGGGGTGAGAGAGGTGGTGGTTCCCAGTCTCTATCTGAGGAATGATTTCTCTGATCCAGAGCAAAGATCTCCTACATCTGTTTCCTTCTTTTTACACCCTATAGTCCTTGACGGTAACTTCAGGAATGCAGGATATCATCGAAAGATCTGGGTAAACAAATCATTTAACTGTCTCATTTTCAAGTTTGGGAAAATACTTGCCTTGACCCTTTCATAAGGAGGTTGTAGAGATACCATGAAAGAGCAAATTGTAATGGTGCATTGTCAACTCCAAAGCTGGATGCAAATGTCAGTTGTTGCTATTACTGGACATGTCTCAAATACTCTTACCCTCTAGGGTCCTCTTCTGTGACAATTTAGGGAAACCTTCTGTGGGTGTCACTAAGCATCATAGCACATAGGACAACACTTGTGGAAAACATCACCTGCCAGGTAGTATGCTAAGTGACCTTATTTAGCACTTAACCTCCAAGGTAGGCATTATTGTCCCACCTTTCAGAGAGGAAGCCTCGAGGTGACTAGGTAACTATCCCAAAGTTGTATAACCAGTGAGTAGTACTGGATGAGTAGTACTTCCATGTTCAGGGGATTCCACAGCCTGGACTGTCCTAAGGCATTCTGGGCTGTCATCTATGCCACTGCTTTGTGGGGTACTTTCCTGAGCCCTTGTCTGCCTTCTCATATCTCCTGCTTGGTTTTTCTTGACCTCCGAGGACTGAATCGACATATCCACTCAATTACTTTCATTATTTCATTCAACTGGAAATTGAGAAAAGGCATATTTGTGGGCTGCCACAAGGAGCCATGTTTTCATCGTCATTTTTCCCCCATTCAAGTCTGCCCAGAATATGACACAGAATGCCTTTCCCAATGCAGTCCAAATTCTTATCAGGCATGCATGAGAGAGAGTGTGTGTGTTTGCTATAGACTGATTGTGATGTTCATCAAGGTCACTGATTCTCTCTCTCATCTATCAGGCAATTGATGTACGAGTCCAAAGAGGTGCACTTTTGTTCTGGAAATGCAATAGAAGTAGTCTGAAAAAGCCAACATGCACACGGTGTTAAACTTAAAAATCTCCGTAATCAATGCTAATTTGGCACGATAGCATGAGACACTTTCTATCTCCAGAGCTCTTTGCAAAATTTAATTACCAATTAATCCAAAAAGATCATTATTTATTTATTATCTGTGCACTCTGAACTAGAAAATGTTTGTTTTTAAAAGTATGGCTGCTACTATTCCCTTATACTTTAAAGGCAAGAGGGAAGGGATTTTCAAATCATTTGCCATGAAGAACAGATCACCAGTATGTCTATGAGATGAGACTCTGTCAGGGTATTCTGAGAACTGTTAGCATCTCCATGGGAAATGCTACACAAACATTCAGCTGGGAGTTTGCAGAAGATTTCTCCAACACAGGGTGCCTGGGTGGCTCAGTCATTAAGCATCTGCCTTCGGCTCAGGGCCTGATCCCAGGGTGCTGGGATCAAGCCAGAGTCCTGGGATCGAGCCCCGCATTGGGCTCCCTGCTCCGCTGGAGCCTGCTTCTTCCTCTCCCACTCCCCCTGCTTGTGTTCCCTCTCTCACTGGCTCTGTCTCTCTCTGTCAAGTAAATAAATAAAATCTTTTAAAAAAAAAAGGATTATGACTTGTCATTGTGATATTTGCTCTGTGATAGCAGGTACCATGGTTCTAAGAAAGAAAGAAAGAAAGAAAGAAAGAAAGAAAGAAAGAAAGAAAGAAAGAAAAAAGAAAGTTCTCCAAAGCAGTAATGATAATCACTCTAGAGCAATGAGCTCTGTCATTGAGGGAGTGAGCAGCTCTGCCTTGTCTTTCAGAGTCTGAGGGGCTTCTTTTTATAGCTATTCCCTGAAATAGTGCTTTACGGGGAAAAGACTGGATTGTCCTAACAGACAAATATATCTTAAATCAGAATGGGGGG
Organism: Ailuropoda melanoleuca; assembly: GCF_002007445.2. NCBI lineage: Eukaryota > Metazoa > Chordata > Mammalia > Carnivora > Ursidae > Ailuropoda > Ailuropoda melanoleuca. The sequence continues at coordinate 40,509,488 of NC_048223.1, forward strand.
GGCGGAGCATGGGGAGGGAAGTAGAAGGAAGGAGGAAGGGAGGGAGAGTGGGAAGAAGAGAGGGAGTGAGGAAAAGGAAGGAGAACAGGGAGGGTGGAGGCTGGAAGGAAGGAGGAAGCACACTTCATGGCATTGGTTTGAGGTTGAATGGACGACGCTAGGTGCTGCTGAATGCACAGGCCATTCTACAAAAGAAACATGAACTTCAGAGACTTTCTACGTCTTAACTTTCATTTTAAGATATGAAAAGTACACTCTTCCCAGACTAATTTTTTCCTAAGTCACTCCCCGAAGGCCTCATCCAAAACAAGCCTCTCTTTAGCCCCACCTGGTGGGCCTTCTGCCTTCAACCCACAAGTTAGACAAACTATAAAAATCGGCAGATCCATTTACAGATCTATGTTTGGGGCATACAATTAACTGGGAAAATTTTTCTACAGACTCATCAGAAAATATATCTGTCTAGAATTAGGGTCTCTTCCTGTCTTTCCCTCTCTATTCCTCCCTCCCGCACCTCTTCCCTTTTGCCACACGATGTGGGTACAATTTATTTCAAAGCTGACAAGAGGAGCTAAAAGCCCAGATAACACCCCTAGACACCCCCTCATGGGAAGGTGGTGCCGGCTGAGCAGGCATGAATTCATAGCACAGCAGGAACAAGTCTGTCAGACCCAGGCTGTGAAAAATCTTCTGAATTTCCATGATGGAGAGAAGCAAACCGGCTGCACAGAGGCATAATTTGGGCTTTGAAAGGAGAAGGTACATTCTAGCTCTGAAACCCAGACAGCTTCCAGGCAGAGATGCATAGCTTGTGATGGATTATTAGGGTTTTTTAGGTACACATATTGATTGATTAATATCCAGCCACGTGGTCCGTACTGCAGGTGGGAGAAAAGGTGGACCAATTTAAGAGGGTTTAAGAGGTACCCATCGCCTCCAGGAAAATCAGTACTTTAGACTGTATAACCATGGACCTCTAGAGGGTCCGAGGTCTCTGAGGACGACACGAGGGTATGGCCACCAGCTATAAAAAGCTTTGTGTCTTCTCCTTGAACTTCTCACACTGTCACCAACCTTTGTTCCCTGGAAAGCTGACCCATTCCTGGGCCTGTGTCCCTGATTGAACTGTAGTTTTGGCAGCAACACAACGGTGAGAAGGGGTCGGTGCTGCCGTGAGCTGACAAATCCCATTTTTAATTAAATAGTATATTTTAAAATGTGTTTCACACATTAAAGGCACAGATGGTGAGGCGTCCGTGCCTTAGGAGGCAGCTGTGCTGAGGGGACAACAGGTGGGGGTTGTGGTTCATCCTCACACCAGCTTTCTGGCACAATTTCCTCAGGCAGTGCCGTGGATCTTGCTGGCAAACACTATCCCGCCTAAACCATGCCAGGGTTCCTTGCAGCCTCCAACTAAGGACATTGTGCAAAACCATTTCACGACACCCACGATGCATATTTTTCTTATTTATTTTTGTGGTGGTGGTTATTGTTGTTTAAGAGCATTTTTGTCATTGTGGACTTTTTTATCTTTTGGTTTGGTTGTTTTTACAAGAAAGAGAAGAGTAGAAGCCATGTGGTAAATAATGACCCTGATCAATGGCTCAGATATTCCTACAGATCCCAGCATTTGGGGACCACTGAAACCATGCTCCCTTTCTGTATAATCCTCAGACTGACCTAGATCAGTGGTTCTCAAAGTGGAGTTCCCTGGGTCTACGGCATCCACATCACCTGGGAACAGACTGGAAATGCAAATGCTCAGGTCCACCTTTTAGTCCTACTAAATCAGAAGAAACTCGGGAGTGGGGCCCAGCCATCTGTGTTTTAACAAGCTTTCCAGGTGATTCTGATACTCATTTATGGACCAATTCCTAGAACATCCAATACAGCTTTGTTCTCAGGGAGATAATGCCAGCACCTGACCTATACCCATACTCTGGATTGAGAAGAGTCTGTTTCCTATCATGAAACTAAAACATGGCTTGCTAGCCCAGTCCCCTGATCTCTTAGGAATCCCTGGAATTTGGGTTCATGGGTAGGTCTGGATTTCTGCATCTGCAGATGAAGGGACAGATGTGGAATTGTGGTGAGGGTTCCAGGGTCATGCCAGCTTCTGACTCTGTCCACGACCCCTTCTTTCCAGTGCATCCACCACCAACTTCTATGCTCAGAACAGTGAATTGAGTTTGGCCCTTGGCTCGGTGGGAATTGACAGGACATGGTGAAGAAGGCCTTGGAAACAGACCCTTGTAATACAAACTGATTAGTGCTGCAGAGGCTGGGCCAAGTGCCTGGAAAGGTAATGTAGCCCCAGGGAACACAAGGACACAATTTTCCCTCACTGTCTTGAGCCCGGCAGAGACCCAGCAGTCCAGGCAGGGAAGAGGCACAGAAAATAACACATCCTCCTACGTGATACTGTCTTTGTTCCTTCCTGGTAAGACAACAGCTATAATGCCCAGGTGGAGTCGGCCTACCTGCACCCCTGCAAGCAGTGAGGGAAGGAGGCAAAGAGGCCTCACCAGCTGTCCCATCAGTGCAGTCTGGCTGTCTCAGAAGCTCCAGGTGGTGGGGCGCAAGCACGCAAATGTGTGTCAGAGATGAGAGAAAGATGGTGGGGACATTTGCAATGAAGGGAAAGCCTCTCTGCTCCTCTCATTCTCTTAATTACTAAAATGCAACAATTAAAACTAAATTTTTAGTCTTTGACCAAAGTCATCTCAGAATGAGATTTTGCCACCTGCCCCATTTTTCAACATATTTCTCAATTAAATATTCAATTAAACACTACCATGGTAGTAATGACAAAGCCAGGGTCTCTACCTCTTCTAACTGCAGCAGAGGATGCCATCTGCCACCACTCTGTCAAAGGCAAGGGGAGTTTTTTCTCTGTCCATCCACTTTGACTCTGGTTCCCTTCCCTCACCTGCAAATGTCCTCTACCCAGCATTCTGTGGGACTCCTCCTGGGAGCTCTAGGTCGGTTAGTCTGGAGGGCTGGATCCTGTCCCACCCCGGTTCTACCAGTTATGAGCAAGGTCCTTCACCTCTCTGAACTTCCTCACATTTGCATAGAAAATTGGAGCAATCTGTTCCTGCCAACTCAAGGGGGATGTGTTGAAGATACGTGAGACATCTGTAGAATGGGGCCTGGCCCCTAATGGGGATTGGTAAGTGACGGTGTTAGGAAAGCAATTGACAATGAGATTATTGGTCTGGAGCCTCTTTATTGACTAATTTAGATTGAATGGAATCATGGTGTTGGGCTCTCTGTCTGGCAGAGCCAAGTCTCTGGTTTTTGCCTGATATTTACCTAAGGGCAGGCTACCATGAAACCATGAGAAGCCCCAAGTCAGGACAGAAGAATGGAAATGGGGAATGTTAAGCCAAAATGCTGAAAAGGCAATGAGAAGATCTGAAGAAGAAACCAGCTCTGATTGCAACACGAGGAAGGCACTTGCTCCCTTCATTTCATCTCTGCCAGTGGTTAGGAGCACAGGCTGCAGAGCCTGGTAGAAGTGTCCACCCAGTTTCATTCTGACCACCAAGGTTCATTAGCATGCCTAGCGCCCCAAAAATCTAAGTGTACAAGACTTCCAGGAGCCAAATGTGGACTGGAGAAGCTGTGACATTATTTTCTGGGCATGAAACCCCATCATAAGCCCTGGCACCCTCACAATGGTCAATCCAAGATTGATTGTGGCATCATAGCCTCCAAGGAGGTGGTGCCTCAGGGCCTGGATGGAGGCCACAACCCATGCTGGAGCCAGACCTTATTCCTGGGACCCCAGGGGAATGGGCTGTGTAGAGAAGAAACAGAAGACTCCACAATCACTCCAGGAACTCCATCGGGAAGTTTTGTAGGGAAAAGGGAGAAAACAATGCCTTGGGGACCCTGCTATATATAAACACTGCCCAATCTGTACTACTATTATCTCCTTTTTAACATAAGGGAACTTACGCTCACAAAGTTCAGGCAATTGCCTCACAGTACACAGCTGGCAAGGGACAGAGGCAGAACCTTGTGCCCTAAGTTTCTGAAGATGCCCCTAAAGCATCCCCTTTCTTGTTGCACTCAAGAGAGTCAGGATGAAAGTCATGATCCTAAGCCCCACTCCTCTGAAAGGAAGACAACCCCCAAGAATACAAGACAGTCCCTGGGAAGGTAAGGATGCATCAGGAAGACCAGAGGCTAAGAAGCCAGTGTGCCCTGGGCCAAAACCCAGCTAGGCCACTTACATCTCTCATTTTTCCAATCCTAGGTCTGCCCTAATGTCAGTTTTTCACAAAAGTGTTTGCTCACCCCTAACCATCCGTCCTCAATACAACTGTGCTGCAGCCCATGGCTCCTCCTCTTCCAAAATTCTTTTCAATGAGCAAGATTCCCCTCCATATCTGAATGTGTCCACATGCCTAATTTTCCCTTCTTTCTCTCTTGTCCTTCTGTTGCTTCTCCCCTCTCTTTTTCTGCTCTGTGTCTCTGCCTCTCTCTCTAATTCTGTTTTTAATCTTCCTCTCTCTCCCCTCCCCTCCCTCAAGGGCTTTGATATTTTTTCTTTTCCCATCTCCATCAACCCCTCCTCCATCTCTCCTTCCCCTGCCCCCCCACTTCCTCTCCATTACTCCCTCTCTGCCAGTTCATCCACAAGACCAAGAGCTAAAATGACAAGTTGAGACAACCCACAGTGTCTAAGGTGACCTGGACTGCCTCATCCTTGCACATAATCCTTCAGCATCGACCTGGACCTTCTACCTTACAGCTGCCTGATTAAAGCACCAAGGGAGGTTTTGTCGGGAGATGGTTTTATAGTGTTTGCTAAAGGGGGTAGTTGCATTTTGTCTCCATGCCAAAATGAAGCAAAGCTTTTTGGAAGGAGAAGTCGAAAATAAAAATCCCAGCCAGCCCTTCTTAGTATTGTTCTGCATGCCAGCGACTTGATGCATTTTCAGTGTGGCAGGAGAGTAGTGGCACATGCCACCACCAGCGCTGGCCCAGGCTTGCTCCCTGCCAGCATAGTCCTCAGCATGGTGAGGGCCGCTTTCAACAGGAGACAGCAAAACAATGGGAGCACTGGGCTTGGAGCCTTCGCCTGGACACAGAGGCTAAAAATGACTTCTACCCACATGGGTAGTGTTATTCAGCATAAAAGGGACAGGAGGGAGCCAAAGGCTTTGTAAAGGTGGCTTGGAAAGTGGGAAGAGTGCACCAGGGACATATTTTATCTATTTCTGCAGCCCACAGCCTCAGGAGCCACCCAGGCAACAAAGGGAGATAGATGCTATTAGAATTTGCAATTCTATTTCAGAAGACAAAATGGAATCAAAGTCAGGGAGAAGCTAAGATTATTTGGTTCCACCCTTCTCATTTCATATGAGATGACTAAGTTTCAGCCACTGCAGGTTCATTGCCATGTTGCCCCTACTGAAACAAGACGAGAATAGCACACTTTAGACCCTCACGGTGCTTTCCACCTCCTTCCATATCTGCTTTGTAAACAGATGAGCAGTGCCTCCTGACCCGGGGAATTTTTTTTTTTAATTTTAGAGAGACAGAACACAGCAAGGGACAGAGGGAGTGGGAGAGAAAGAATCCTCAAGCAGACTCCCCACTAAGCACAAAGCACAATGTGGTGCTCAGTCTCATGACCCTGAGATCACAACCCAAGCCAAAATCAAGAACCAGATGCTTAACCAACTGAGCCACCCAGCACCCTGATCCTGGAAATTTCTAACAAAAGGGGTTTGGAACTCAGCCCAACAGAACTTAAGAGCCTCAAGGGAGCAGCTGTGGCCCATATCCTTAAGGGCAGAGTACACAAACACAGTTTGAAGAATCCAGATTCTCATTCATGAGGCTGACAAGAGCATGAGAGTATCTTCCCTCTGTTCCCTTGCACCATTTGTCTCCAAATATTATATTCTCAGACTATGTTTTCTAATTCTCATTCCCCAGAGGGTTGGCTGTTCATTTGGTTTTTTCCCCCACGCTTTCATCTTTCATTGCCACCATTCCCTGGTATTTCAGGTTAGTTTCCCTCAACACGAGCCTGATACAAGGATTCTGGTGCCCATGCTGTATTAGGAAGCACTCTCAGGAGAAATAGAGGAAGAGAAGCAGGATAAGGCAGAGGAAAGTGAATATGGTCTCAGGTGAAGTCTAGCCTTGACTTGAACACAGGGGGCTCTGGAGGCAAATTACAATGCAAGGTTGTCCCCCAGTCAAACTTTTGTGTCTCCTATGAGTCCATCATGGCTGTGGGCTTCCCCTGGGTGGGGCATGTGTGACTACCAGAGCCAGGCAAACCCATCAAATGAAGACAATGTTCTAGAGAGAGGGTACATTTGTGAGCTTCCCGCAGTCCACACCCCAGCGTGACAGATAGTATCTGGACAGGACATCAACAGCGTCTACTTCATTTGGTAAACCTGGGGTTAGAGTATAGTTCTTGATGGATCCTACTCCACAATCTCTCCCATGCCCCTAAGCTGAGCAGCATCAGAAGTAAAATGTGCCATCCCTTTCCCTCTGCTACAACAATGCCAGACTCACTAGATCTTGTCTTAATCTCCGTGAGACCCTTCCCTAGTCTCAGCTGGACCAGCTCATCAGTCCTCCCTCCAGTCTCCCTGCTTCCAGCGTTGTGACCTCTAACCCTTCTACCACTAGAAAGAAAACTGATTGATTAGAGCCTTCACTCCCTGCTTATAACTCTCCAAAGGCATCATACTGTCTTCAGGATAAAGCCCAAACTCTTTAACATGGCAAACAGACTCTGTGGCCTGGCCCCAGATGACCACTCTAACAACATCTCATGTCCTGTCCTCCCCACTTCATTCACCAATCATGCTTTTTTAATTTACATAATTATTCTCCAATCCAAACATACTTTCCTGTTTGACACCTCTGTGACTCTACACAGTGTTTTTGGTGCCTGGAATGCTCTACCTGCTTACTGCTTGCCCATTCTTCCAGATTCAGTTCAAATACTTCCTGCTGCCTAAAGCCTTTTCTGACCCACAAGCCATCACTTCACCGTGGACAATAATTCTTATATTGTATAGATGTTATTATTTTGTTAATTGGTATCCCCTACTAGACCATGAGTTTTCTGAAGCTTTGTTTTCCTTCCAGTTCAATGCCTGGAACACAGTAGGCATTTCAGAAACTCCCTGAAGAAACTGGTAAATGCCTCGCAACTCTTCCCAAGGACCTGAATATTCCATCTCTATATCTCATCACCAATCCTGAGAAGTTAAAAAATAAGTCTTAGGGGTGGTTAACATCTCTCTCAAAGACTCTCATGTCTGAATGGTTTTCTAATTTCATGCTAATGGTACTATTCATAATCATCCCTGTCTCTAAGTCCAAGGCCTTGAAACATTACATTTTTCTTCCATCCAAATCCTATGCATTATTGGGTCATAGTCTAGCAGTCATCCTACCACGAAGGTGCTCCCACTAAATATGAAATAGGTGAGTTTATTTTTCTTCTTTGGACAGAGAAGATTCAAGTTGTGCTACACTCTTGGTATAGGAAGCAAATATCTTTTTAATTGCTGGAGTAATGTCCCTTTGACTAGTACAAAATAAAGAGTCTTAGTTTTTCTGTATAACAGGGTCTTTTGGGAGGTCTACACCAATCCTCACTTCTCCTACCCCTCTTGAGTACATTTAAGATCATGCTTTGAGGGGCCTTCTTCTGGTCAATGAAAGGGAAACAAAGAGGAAATGCATCGTTTCATGCTGATGTAGACAAGCCCACACAGAGGCTTCAGTCTCCCTCATCCGCTCCTCTGGTGATTCTGGAGAGGAGGCCTCATGTTCAGAGCAACCTGCTTCATTGAGTCACCACTTGAAGGACAGCTCCCCTGGAGAATCACCCTGACTTTGCAAGAACAATAAATAAACTTCTGCTGCATTAAGTCACTGAGACTTCAGGCTATTTATTCCTGCAGCATATCCTATCCCATTCTAATACAGGAGGACTGGAACAGAAACCACCACAAAATCTGCATGGCAAGTGTAACATTGAGCCATAAAGTACCTGACCCAGCAGTGTCTGACCTAGTGCTCCCAGACTGGCTTGTATCCTAATGAATGTGTTTATATATGAATAGAGAAGCTCAACACTGAGAGTCAGAGATTTGGGCATTCAAATGTTATGCACTCTTGGCCAAGCTTGGCAAAGAAAAATGGGATTTTTCTCATGCGAAGGATCATTGTGATCTGTGTTAGAGCTGAACTAACAAAACCTCATGGCAGAGGTGGCCAGTCATTCTACGGAGAAGGCATCTATGGATGAGTGGACAGTGTGGCCAGTCGTACCAATCTCCCTGGGTTTGCACGAGGACAGTCAAGCCTCTTCACTATAAACATAAGCTCCTTATTTTATGCTTAATCTTTGGAGAGCTAGAAAGACCAAATAATTTTCATATGAGGAGGGTTAAAACATCAACCTCCACCATTCTCCTGCTGACCCTTTGCACCTCTCTCTCAGGCCTCAGAACATGCTGGAATGAACCAGACTCCAAACTTCCCCAAAGGGCAGCCCAAACCCTGAAGAATTACGAGAGAAAACCTGGGTTTCAGGGGGTCTGGGGGTCCCCAGATCATGCCCTGCCTCTCCACAATGTGGGAGAATAATAGCTCTGAGTTTGGTAGGAAATAGACTAACTCTATAACTTGTAATCCATTTAGTAATGTTTTATAGAATGTCTATTGGGATCTCAGCAGGATTCTAGTTGCTAAGGATTCAGCAGTGACCAAGCACAATCCCTGATGTTATGGAACTTATGTTCTGGGGTTGGTGAGACACATAAACAGATGAACAAATGTTCAAGTCAGATAATGCCAAATTGTGCTAAATGTCATAAAGACCATAAAATGGTGGTGTGATAAAGACTAAATTGGGTTACAGATGGTTGCTTGGATTGAGTGATCAGGTAAAGTTGCTCAGAATGGGTAACTTTGCAACTGAACCTGAATTATAATTATAATAGTTAACAATGATTGAGGGCTTTCTTCATGCCAAGAAGTGTTCCAAGCACTCTATATGTATGAATTACTTTAATCCTCTCAACAACTCCATAAAGTCAGTCTTACTGTCTCCATTTTACTGCTGCAGAAGCTGAGGCAGAGAAGGCTTTGGTCACATGCCTAAGGTTACGTGACTGGAAGGAGGAAGAGGCAGTGTTCCAACCCAAGCTGTCTGGCTCCAGAGTTTGTGCTCTTCACCACCACACTCTGCTGCTGCTTAACAAATGCTGTAAAGAAATATGTCCTGGGAAGACCTCAGCAAGCTCTTCAGGGCCAAGCTTAGAGCAAACACAAAGTTCCTAAGTTTGGAAAGTAGACCTCCTGCCCACAGCAATTTCTGTTGGGACCACTGAGTCATTTCCAATTCTGTTCAAACCCAAAACAACTGTTAAAATCAGGGTAATTTCTGAGGCCTCTCACCATTGTGTCTGATAACCTCTAACAAAATATTGCCCAAAGAATATGTTGCATATTTTACATGATCTTGATATCAAGCCAAACATAATGTCTCTCTGAAATATTAAAGCACAGCTGTGGCTCCCCCAACCATCCTGAACCTTATAAAATCTAATTTCATCTTGGCAAAGCTCCTTGCAAGATAAATACAAGCCTACTCAAGGAAGTCCTAATTCAATAGCATTCAAAGTATGCCAGCAGTTGATCGAGACAGGCCTGTAGACGCCGTAGAGGCCAGATATGGATTGAGCATGTCCGTTGAATGGATGTTTATTGAGTAACCCTCAGCATGCTAAACCTGTGCTGGACACAGGGGGGATACAGAAATGAGGATTTGATGACAATATTCACTATCCTAACTTTAAAGATTACAGTTACAGCAATTGTCATTGCTCTGCTTGACATGTTAAGAATCCCAACCCCCCAGTTACTTAAGAGGTGACAGGATTTTGGAGCTGGGAAACGAGGAAAGGGCTGGCATGTGCTTTGAACCTCTGATCAGGGAAAACACTTAAGACTATTAAAGTATTCAGCAACTTTTGAAGGTTTTTTTTCTCTTCATTTGGCAAAACACATCATTTCAAGGACTGACATGATGTAAAAGCCAAAGTAAAAGGAAAACTACAATTAAGTGTATGCCCCATAATCCAGATGCAGGGCTGTAGGAGAGCTGACAGCAGGGCTTCCTCCGCGCAGGCTGAGGCTTTGCCAAGTGCTGAGCACTGCAGGAGTGCTGGGCCAGCACAGGTGAGACACAATCACTGAGACAAGATAAAGTTTCCACTATGAGGGTGGGGAGAATCTGTTGGAGACATGGGTAGAGATTTCAACTGATTTCTGTCTTAAATCAGGTGGGCCGAGTCCAGACAGCTGATTAAATGTGAAAGTAGGTCATATTAACAAGAGTCCAGAGTCCTTAGACCAATGGTTTCAAACTTGAGTCTGCCTCAGAATCACCTGTAAAGTTTGTTCGAACACGGAGTGCTGGGCTCCAGCCCTGGACTTTCTGATTCAGTAGATCTGGATCAGGGAGAAGATGCAGCTCTAATTTCCCAGGTGATGATGATGTTCTTGGCCCAGGGACCACACCTTTGAGAAACACTGCTTAGTGAAATGGGAGTAAATGGCAGAGGAAAGAAGTTCTCAGAGGTACATCAATTATCGGAGTCAGGTGGAAGCAGGTGGGAGTGAAGCTCCAGGAGCTCAGTCCTTGTTGGGTTATTCAGGAAGGTCTCTGATCAGGACTGCCTCCAAAGGCAGAAAGGAAAGTGACTAGCACTTAGAGCACAGACTGTGGGGGAACACTATGCCACATGCATTCAAAAGGGTCATTTTAATCTCATGATAACCTTATAAGCTAAGTATCATGTTCCCACATCAGATGTGGAAACTGCTGGGAAGCAGACAGGTGAATCAGAATTTAAATCTCTCAAACACTAAAGGACAAGCTCTTTCTTATAATATATTTAGCTTTTAGGTGCTGTCTTTTGTGACATTTCATACAGATGCATCAATAAAACACTAAGGAAAATTACCAAGGCACTTACAATGTTCAGTAATCAGGGTCCTATCTGGGAGGTGAATTTGTTCAAAGGGTTGGTACCTGAGAGGTTGCAGTCAAAGAGCCTAAGGATGGGGGTGCCCATCTTGGGCTCATCCATGAGGACCCTGCCCCACATCCACCACCACCTCAGCATCAGCCTCACAGCCACTATAGGACATACCATCCATTAAAACTGATAAGTAACAACCAGGAGCTGTAATTTCTGAGATACAAAACCAACACACACACACACACACATACACACACCCACCGGGCATAATAAAGCCATGGTTTTGACTTAAGTGCCTGTAACCCAGTCCCCCTTCCTATCAGTGTTTAGGGTCCCTGGGAGATTTCTACTCAAGAGACTGACTCTTCACCCTGCAGGATGGGAAAGGATGTGGACCTCATTTAAGTATCCAAACCCATTTTTTCCCCTTCAAGTTCATTCAAGCCTATTTTGCCTAATGCATTGCTCAAAGGAAAATTGCACATGTGATAAGAGATGTATTATTAAGGAAAATGACATAGACATATTATAAATGCTCCACTGGTCAAAGAGAGATGGACACCCACAAGGTCCCACTGAGTACCCCGTCCTTTTGTTCCTGATACACCATTTGCATGGGTCTGGCCCCTCCTGTGGAGTGCCGCAAAGACAGGGAACCCTGAGGGCGGAGCTCTGTTGGTGACAAGGCCTCAGAGTCCCATCTCAGGACTATCACCAGATTTCTGTTTGGAACAATTTGCTAAAACTGTGAGCTGTCACTCAGAATTGTCCCTAACTATGTGTTTTTTGGGTTATCTAAGTATATGGTCGGTGCTCCTCCAATCACGACTGACAAGACCCCAGGTATCAGGTAAAGTCTGGGATTGGTCACTGTCATAATGACCAAATGAGTAAGCAGCATATGTGGGCAGGGGAGGAAATGCTAAAATATGGTGGGTGTTTATATGGATGCTCAGCTACTGAGATGAGCTGGCCGACTACCTCACTCTGCCCTCTCCCAAGGGCGTACACAAACATAGCTCAACCCATTGCTCCTGGGAATCTAGCCTAAAGAAATCATTCTAATGCATGGAAAAAGCTTCATGCATAAAGATATCCATCATATCAGTGAAGCAATCGAAACAATATAAATATCCAATCCTAGTGAAAAGTAAAAGCCTGGTAATCTGAGGTTTCAGCTTGATCTCTTTGGGAAAGAATCACTGAAATCTGTACATCTAAAATTCCCCACTCAAGTATGGAAATTTAGGTACATCTGTGCTCTGAAATACATAGCCAATAAAAACATTTTCGAAAGTATAATGACATGAAAAGATGTTTGTAATTTTGTAATACCTTTATGTATTGAGTAGAAGATTATATCTACTAATGTAATGAATTAGATAAATGGTGGGAAATGAATATAAAGAAATACATGAAAAGTTGTACATAAAGATGGCAGGTTGAAAATATCTGATTTTCCTCCTTTCCTGAAACTCCACTAAGGTTATATAGTCAAGGGGTTTTCTTAAAGACATAATTTCACAAAGATGGAAAAAACAGGGAGGAGCTAGAAACGAAATGCTGAAAATTGCAAAGTGAAGGAAAAATGGACTAGAGGTAATTGATTTAGCAAATTAGAGAAATTTGAATTTTTAAATGGCAGCAGGGAATTCAAGGCCAACCTGAATAATGTAACATAATCCTCAAAAATCTCAGGCACAGTGAGTGTTAAGTACTTCTGGAAGTGGCCAAAAGGGAGAGAAGCCAGATTCAAAAGGATGGTTGGGGAATAAGTATTGCTCCAGATCCTATCCTCACCCCATATTGCAGGATGACTTCCCACCTGGGAAGAAGTCTGGAAGTTTCTTTCTGAGAAGGTTGGGCAGAAAGCTCTTGTGCTGGCGCAGATGACCATGGGAAACCCTACCCAAAGTAGGTAGGTAGTCAGGTGAAGTTATGTGTACTGAATGCAGAGACCAGCCCTCTTCTCTCTCTTTGCTCTGAGAGCATTGGCAGCCATGCCTCTAACTTCTGCCCCCGCCAAGAGGAAGGAACTGAAGATAGTGACATGAGACGTCCCCCAGTCAGACCTCCCTACAGCGGTACTCACCATCTTCAAGCCACCTCATTTACACAGGGGTTTTTAGTTCCCACCTCGTATATGTGAACACAACCAAAAATCATCATTCTTCTAGGACAACCTCTAATATAGAATGTAAGGGCCAAAACAAAGAAAAGAAAAAGGCAACTCAGAAGTAAAATCTCTGCAGAAAGAAAAAACTTCTATAAAACATATATTGTCAATCACCTCAAAGAAATACAAGAAGAGGTTAATCTGTGGAACAAGAACAAAATGCTAAAGGAGGGGAACACTGCCACAGTATAGTGCAGAAAATCAGATATTTTTCTGCATGACCAATGCCTCACGTTGCTCTTATCTGCCTCCAACCTCATTGCAGGTACACCTGCTTGGCTAAATCTAGGTCACATGAAAATCTTACCTGCAAGGAAGTCTGGGGAATGTAGTTTTCGGCTTTTCTGTCTCTATGGCAGGCTAAAGAGGCCTGGAATGGGTGCTGAGTAAGCCAGTCTACATTATCTACTACCAATGGTGCTTTTACTGCAATGATAACATTGCATCTTTTGAACTAGACTCCAGCCTTAATCATAATTTTATATCCCTATTACCTGTATATTATCAGTTCAAATAATGTTCAAATTTCATTTCTTCCACAGGAAATATAATTGACCTTCCACAAAGTCAACTACATGTACTCAGAGTTCCTGAGTGCCCTAAGTACAGTTAAAATTCTCAAGCATTTTCCCCTGATTTCTACCTTCTAGGAAGTATCACCCATTTGTCAACCAGGGACATCCTTTTCTGACTACTGCTTTTTTCCATTGCCTTTTACTGCTCCTCTGCACTGAAGAAACTCCCCAAATGCCAGAGCCATCCTACCTAAGGGAAAAGATAGTCGTTGCTACAAATGTGGAGGACTTAGCTGATATAACCGTGAAATGGAAGTACAGTATGGATGGAGGGTCAAGATGTTTGTTTTAACAAGTGACAGATGATCATTGTGGAAGCAGCAAAATCCAGAGGAAGTGAGGAGTTTGGGCAAAGAACAAGCAGTTACTGGGACTTCCATGTGGGCCTCAGCTCCTGTCTTCTCCAACCCTGCTCAGTCCCAGACTGCTCCACCTGTCTTGCCTAAACCATGGGTCCATCTGTATAAAGCCACAAGGTACCTATGCAGCTTCAGCCACACCGTTCATGGGAATTTGGATTTAATTGTGCTGCCAAAGACCTGAGCCAGAGGTGAGCTATGGATACGCAAGTCACCCAGAGCCATATTTTTGCCTGACCATGCCATTTTTGCCCTGAAGATGAGAATAGATGTCTTATTCACCTTGGACATTCCTGTGGGAGCACCAACTCCTTTGGCTTGGCTATAGCCCCTGTCCCTGCCCACCCTCAGCTGCTCTCTGGGGTCTTCTCATAGCTGAATGTCCAGGAGTGTCATATGTGAGTCCTTCATCACATTTGGAGTATCATCTGCCTATTACCATGTCTCACCGACAAGCCGAACCACTGAAACCAAATCTACTGTTTTTTTTAAATAATTTTTTATGTTATATTAGTCACCATACAGTACATTCTTAGTTTTTGATGTAGTGTTCCATGATTCATTGTTTGTGTATAACACCCAGTGCTCCTTGCAATATGTGCCCTCCTTAATACCCATCACCGGCCCCTCCCAATCCCCCACCCCCCTCCCCTTGAAACCCACAGTTTGTTTCCCAGAGTCCATAGACTCTCGTGGTTCATTCCCCCTTCTGTTTACCCCCCCCCTTTATTCTTCCCTTCCTTCTCCTACCCATCTCCCTGTTATTTCTTATGTTCCATAAATGAGTGAAACCATATGATAATTGTCTTTCTCTGCTTGACTTATTTCACTTAGCATAATCTCCTTCAGTCCCGTCCACATTGCTGCAAATGTTGGGTAATCGTTCTTTCTGATGGCTGAGTAATATTTCATTGTATGTATGGACCACATCTTCTTTATCCAGTCATCTGTTGAAGGGCATCTCGGCTCCTTCCACAATGTAGCTATTGTGGACAATGCTGCTATGAACATTGGGGTGCATATGGCCCTTCTCTTCACTACGTCTGTATCTTTGGGGTAAATACCCAGTAGTGCAATTGTTGGATCACAGGATAGCTCAATTTTTAACTTTTTAAGGACCTCCACACTGTTTTCCAAAGTGGCTGTACCAACTTGCATTCCCACCAACAGTGTAAGAGGGATCCCCTTTCTCTACATCCTCTCCAACATTTGTTGTTTCTTGCCTTGTCAATTTTTGCCATTCTAACTGGCATAAGGTGGTGTCTCAATGTGGTTTTGATTCCAATTTCCCTGATCAAAGCCACTGCTTTGAAAACACATTAAGATCCACTCCTTCAGCTAGATTGGATACTGAACCCTGATTTCTCCCTCCTCCTCCTCTCCATGAACCTATGAAACAGATGTCTTAGCAACCATTTTGAAGGACCCACCTGACTATGACAATGGAGACCATTCAGTCTCTGGTCTCATTGGCCTTGCAGGGGCCACATCTGGCTGAAAGGGGGGAGATGTGGGGTCAGCACATATAGGTCTTCACCTATTTCCCTTCCTCATGTTGAAAAGTAGTAATAATCACTCCTGTTTATAAACAGCTCTATGTTAGGCACTGTGCTATGTGCTTCACAAATATCAGTTCACTCAGACAAAGGAATAAAAAGAGACAAACTAAAAAATAGACTCAACTATAGAGAACAAACTGATAGTTATGGGGGGGGCAGGGGGATGGGTAAGTAGGTGATGGGGATTAACGAGCACACTTGTGATGAGCCCTGGGTGATGTATGGAAGTGTTGAATCACTGTCTTGTACACCTGACACTAATATAACACTATATGCTAACTATACTGGAATTAAAATTTTTAAAAGATCAATTCACTTGGTCCCCATAACAACCTGCATTGTTGATATGATTCCCTTCATTTTATGCATAAAGAATAGGATCAGAGAGCCCAACAGCACCCTCTAAGTCACAGCTTCCTCTAAGGAAGTTAGGAACATTTTTTTTAAACCAAACAACACCCTGAATCCCATACATGCATCCCTTGGATGATCAATACACATAAATTCTGTAGCGTATTGGCAGGATCTTCACGTTGAGGCTGGCAAAACCCCTAGATGAGAGGAGGATTAGGGGTCATGATGAGGGCTCTCACTCCCCATGTCCATTTTCTAAGATACAGAAGGGTCCTCACACAGGAAACAGAAGCTCAGGAGGCAAGCTGGAGGCAGACAGAGCTCTCTCGTCTCTGGCTGTTTTCTCTTGGACCTAGATCTGATCATTCTGTAGTTCAGATTAAAGAGACCGCCCTCTTCACCACTGCCCTGCACGAGAAGGTTGCCTACCTTCCCACCCCATTGCGTCTTTCTGCCTCCAACAATCTGTGTTTCCTCTACCTATGGAAAATTACTTCTTTTTAGAAGCCTGATCCTCTATCTCCCTTGGCCCAGGAAGAATTAATCATTTTTTTTCTTTGTGCTCTCCTAACACAGTGCTGTATTCTAAGCAAGTGTTTACAAAGAAGTGGTGTCATATTGTGGCGAAAGCTTTGAACAGGAGTTCGGTGACCTGGATTCTGCGACTGCCACTTGCTGGCTCTGCGCAATCTTCCAAGAGGCCTTTGTTCTCATCTGTCAAATGCAGATAACACTTGCCTCCCTCCCTCGCCTTGCAAACAGGGCTAAATGAGATGTTTGTGAAAGAGCCTGGAAATTCTCAAAATTGGAGCCCGGGGTGGAGGGCTTCAGTTTTTATTTTTTGTTTGTTTTTTGTTTGGTTTGGGTTTTTGCTTCTCTCCCTAGACCGTGAGGGCGACAACTTGTCGTAGGGGCCTTTGTACTCCACTTGGAGCCGGCAGAGTGCCTGCTACGGTGCTCTGTGGGAGTGGGTTCTCAGTTAATGTTTATTGAAATTAAAATAATACAGCTGTGAAAGGTGAGATCTCTCACTGTTGACTCACAAGATTTGATCACCACACCTCTCTCTCGCTCTGTCCCCCACTCCCTCCCCACATGCCTGTCTGCATTAAGTGTGATTTGTGCATGTACATGTGTGTGTCCATCCCCAGAGTCACCCTTTTCCTCTGAGCTGTGGCATTCCAGCCCTGCAGGAATTCCAAGGCTAATTGACAGAAGCAGACAATGATAGTGAAAAGGAGTCTTTTCTCCAGGTTCATGCTCCAGGGCTGCTTTTTTTTCCCCCTGCATCTAGTCCTCCTGTGCCCAGCCTTGTGCCTTTCACTTCGGGGCGGATCCAGCTTGGTATGCAAGCCCTGGAAGGCAGCACATGCAACACCCGAGGCAGAGCGTAACCCAGCTGAGTAGGACAGACAGCTCAAAGCCAGGCTTTGAAGATCTCTGCATAGCCTCCACACGAGGCTTCTGTGTCCAAGAGGCCAGAGGGTTTACAAACCAAGCCTCAGCCACTCATTTCTGACGCTTCCCTTTGTTTGGTGTGATACGGTTGGTACGGTGCACAATGGAAAATTGTCCAATTCAGCACACATAACCACTTCATGAAGAGCAATAACTCCAAGATGGGCAGATGTATAGGTGGTTCATCTACGAGATAGGCTAGGCGATTTTCTGTGTGAATGACTTCAGAGCAGCTAGGACGATTCTTCTTCACCCCACTGATACAAATTCATGGTGAAGCTGAAAAACAAATGGAATTTGTTGAGACAGATCTGGATTCCAGTGTAAGTTCCATGTGTGTGCCCTTAGGTGAGTTAAGTTCTTTCATCTTCCATCCCAGTTCATAAATGTTTTTATGAAGCCCCTTCCACAAACTTACTACAGCACTAGACACTAGGGATAGATGGGACTAAAACACAGTCCCAACATGAAGGGCCCCACAGCCTAATGAATCGCTGCGCATGACACTGTCTAGCCAGACCCTCAGCACGTGCTCATTCTGTGATAGTTCTTTTTTGGCTCATCTTTCCCTTCTTTATTACAGTCCCAAGCTGGTATCTGAAACATTGTTATTAAGTCTTTATTTTTTAATTCAGGACTCTAAACTTCTCACTCTTCAAAATGATTTTTAATCTTCTCCATGAATCACATCTTTGATGGATTTTTGAATAACAAATATTTGGTATTTATAAATTATTCTTCAGCACATGTTAACTCAAATTATCACATCAAGTTGATAGAATTAAAGTTCAAAGAAACTTGATTTATCTGCTAGATGACTGTCTCATGCGTAAGTGTCTCTTAAATATTGAAAATAGCTCAAAGCTATCTCTTTTACTATCTACATGGAATCTAGGGGTCCACATACCCTCAACTGGAAGCCACCACTATCTGTGACTTTGTTTACTCGTAATATACATTCATCCTTATAAAAGGCATTTTTTCCTCCTATCAGTTGCTTATACCTTGGTGGGATTCAATTCAGGATTCTTACCTGAAAGCAAATTTTGATGGGGCAAGGGAGACCATATAAGTTTAGGAGCAGGTGGCAACTTCAAAGGTCTCATGGTGGGGGACAAGACAAAGAATTGGCAATGTAATACTAGCAAAAATGCATTTTACAGATTTTACTTTTCCCCTGACAGGCTCTGAAAAGAACTTAGTGAAGAGTTTCAGATATTGCTACTCAGGTGAGTTGCTTATGCTTATCCAAAAAGTAACCATAACCAAATATCCCTCTCTGACTCATTGTCCATTACAAAAAAATCTTTCAAGAGAAAAGTTTATATGTGTAGATCAAAAAATATCTATGGGTCTGTGTTTGGAGGTTTAGCAGGGAGCATATAGCATTAAGATTGAGCGAGGGTCTTCCCTGCCTAAGACATCATCACCTGTCATGCAACCAAAGGAATGGCAAACACAGATAGTCACTAGATGATGTTTCCTTGAATAGTCACGAACTGGAGAACACAATTGGGACAAAATTCAGAAAAGATGTATAGAGGTTCCAAAATGGCTTCATCTTCTTTCAAGATGATTTTTTTTAGTAACTTATTTCCCCCTGGTAATAACCCAGTAAAGATTATCCTCCCCAATGAAAAGTCTAAAGTTCCATCCTCCAGGAAGGAGAGAAAGTTAGAGTGTGCCGTTAATCATAGAGCTCACTTCCCAACTTTTAATGCTTTTACAATGTCTTCTGGTTGGAAGAGCAAAAAAGCCTCAGTTAGATACCAATGTGTGTGAACTAGCCCCTGGTTGCTTCTGCTGTGCCCAGTAGGGAAAAATAGCAAAGTTGATCTTCTTACAAGGACAAGGTGACCAACTCTAGATATAGGCCCATCCCAGTTACAACTAATGTGGAGCTCAGGTAAAATTGAAAGAAAATAGCAGGAGACAGATTAACCCCTAACATAACTGTCAGGGTTACTCTTTGAAGCCCAAACTCTGAATCTTCCTTTTTCAGAGGTGCTTATAATACTTTATGCTATTGAAGAACATGAATTAATTTTAAGGTTTATTTCAGTCACATCATTTTAAAAGAAACTTCCATTTAATTTCTCTTGCAAAAAATAAGTAATCTGTATCTATTGGGCTTCCTTTTCTTTGTTCTTTTATATGGAAACAATATTGTACCTGAGAAAGAGGTATAGGGGGTGGGCTGGAAGCACAGCGTATTCTTAATATTTTTAATTCTATTTTCATTGGAGGCATTTTCAATGAAACTATCTTCAATAACACTCTACTAATCGTTTCTTCTAATCTAATTTCTTTTCCTTTATATATAAAAAAAAAAGCTTTCCTTTATATTTAAGCCAAAATGTTTGTGAAGGTCCTTTTAAATTCAAAGAAAATGAAGTCAGGCATTTTTGGTGCAGAGAGCAATTCCAGACCCAGTAGGGGAGCGCTTATGATTGAACAAAAACCCTTCTCTCACACAAAATGTGAGCTCCCTGCCTGAGGTTTGCGCATTAATGACTGTATGACTCATTATATGTGCCTCCAAAGCTGAGGTTCTCCTTTTTCTAACCTGCTCTGTACAGCAGATGTCGAATGTTAACCATGGGACGGCAGGTGTGGCTTGAGTTGTTTTTCTCGGGGTCTTTGCCACATCACGCTTCCAAGCCCCTGTGATCCAGCCAACACCAAGTTACAAGGTTACCTGGAGGCTTTAAGTGGTATCTGGCATAAACTCCACTCATGTTAACAAAATCGCAATACTTCCCCAGAGTGCATCATCTTTCTCCTCCTCCTATATTAGGGACTATCTGATGGTAGCTTCTCAAATGTCAGATGGCTTATAACTTCTGCTTCTGTCTCTGATTTTATTCTATGAGCACTATGTGTTTACAGAGTTGAACAGCTGTGGGGTTTGGGAAGAAACTGAATTTGGAGGAGTAGAGTTGGCAAAGCATAGACTTGCTGGATAGAAAGACCTAGTTTGAAATCCTAATGAAATTCTTTAAAAGGTGTTTGATTGAGGAAGTCAATGAAAAGTGCTCACCCTCAGTTTCGTCACAGAGGAAATAAGAGAAGGAAATTTATGTTGTTGAATTTGGGGTAATGGGAGATATGAATAATCTGTGGGAAGGACTTGACGTAAGTACCTGCCAAGGGATTGTGTACTCCTTTCCACTGGACACTGAATAGATTTCTTTGTTCCTTGAATTTGGGCTCAGTCATCTGACTTGCTTTGGCCAATGAAATTGGATCTAGGTGACAGTGTGCCAGTTCCAAACTTGGGCATTAAGAGGAAACTCTTGCTTCCATTCTCTCTTGTCTTTCTTTCATCACCATAAAAGAGCCTTCCTAGATATCTCTGAATGTAATTAGAGCAGATCTGAACCTGATCCAGAGTGTGAAACTAAACCCAATAAGACTGACAAGTAAAGCAGCTCCCCAGCCAAACTCAGCTTAGACTAGTTGGTGCTCAATCAAACCACAAATTAGCAAGAATAAATTTATCATTATTATTATTATTATTATTATTATTGTAAGTCACTGAATTTGGAGGCAGTTTGTTACACAGCAATAGCTGACAGATACAATACTGAAAAAAAATGAGTTTTCTGGTTTAAAATTAGATTTGACTAGCAGCCTCAATACATGCTTTCCTGTTTAACTTCTCACTGAAATGCCAATGAAAATATAGCAAGAGGTGAAAAATCACACTATCACAAAAACTTTTTCTAAAAGGCAAATCATGAATATGGAAAAAACATATAATCCAGATAAAACTCCATCTAAATATTAATAACAATAGAACTGAAAATTTAAGAGCAATCTCTCTCTACTGCCTGTCTCCATGCCCAACTATACTGTAATAACAGCAGAATAGTAACCTCTGCACATTGCCCAAATGTTCCATAACCAAGTGCATTTTTTTTTTACATCCAGGGTAAGACTGTAATACCCAGCAATAACCCGAATAAGAGTTAAGGCAATACGTGTTTGGGTAAATTGCATATCTAGGGCAGTGGAAATTCCACGAGAAAAGTGCCATTAGCAGGAACCCCTGGTAGCAGTGCATTCTAGGAATTGTAGATTACCACATACAACATTCAGGGCCCAGTAATGTGAGTGAGAAAGAAAGATACCACCTCAATAAAGAAAGTGAAAACCTGCCAGAAAGAAGAATTTAAACTATCAACTGCGTGGATTTATTTGCCCTTTAACTGAACGTCTGTGATAAATTGAACCACAGCACAAGTGGGCAGTAAAAGTAACCAAAAGCCTGGCTTTGAAAAATGCTGAAATCTGGCCTGATAAAAAATATAGCAGAAAAAATAAATAAATTCTATGTTATGACAGCAATATCTAAGAAAATTACATAAGCTTTTTCTTTTGACCCACCAATCCCACATCTCAGACTCTATCCGGAAGATACTCCACAGGTACCAGACAATAGGGGCTCAAGATTATTCAGAGGACTGGCAAACAAACCAAGGTAACTCCTTTGTATGAAATGCTCTGCTACCATACCAAAAGAATGAGGAGACTTTAGGTACTGATATAAAGTGATCACTGAGACATACTGTTAAGTGACAAATTCAGGGTTCAAAACAGTCTATAGAATATACCTTTTGTGTAAGAAAAAACAGGAAATACACAGACACACACACACACACACAATTATTTTTATCAAAAGAAATACTGGAAGAAGAAGCCACAACTAGTACAAAAATGGTTACCTATAGAAATCAGAGTTAATGGGAACAGTAACAGAATGTAGTAACAGAATGTAGAGGATGGAAGCAAAAATTTTCTGAGTATTCGATCTTACATACTTTAGATTTTTGAACCAGGGAAATGTTTTGCACATTCAAAAAATAAGTAAAATTGAATCCAAAAGGGGAAAAAATAATATTCTAAAATTGAAAATAGAGAAAATAAACATTTCAACGGACATTTGAAATCAGTATTCAAACTGAACCTCCCATAAAATAATATAACCAAATGCAAGGGGTGGGCCTATGTTAGGTCCTGATTCAGGCAACACACTGCAGAAGAAAATTTGAGACAATCAGGTGAATCTGGATATGGAATGGAAATGAGATAATGCAAAGCACTTGTTATTTCTCTTAAAATAGCATGGTGGTTGCATCGCGAAAGTTCTTATCAATGAGAGATACATAATAAATATTTAAGGGTGAATTGATTTACTGATAAGATGTCTGGGAATTCCTTTGAAAGCTGTCAGCAAGGAAAAGACAGTATTTAAGGTGTGAAGACAGATGAATAGAGCAAACAAGATTGGCAAAATACTGATAATTGTTAAAACTAGGTAGTGGGTACATGCAGGTTCACTTCTTAATCCATGTACTTTTATGGTGTGAAAATTTCTGTAATAAAAAGTCATATAAAAAGATCATTAAATATGAGAGGGTATTATTTTGAAAACAATTGTAAATACATAACAATTCAATATACAAATGCATGAACCTTGATTCAAACCTTTTTTGGAAAAAGAAAAAAGAAAGAGCTCTAAAAGACAGTTTGGGGATAACTAGGAAAACTTGAGTATGAACTAACTCATGATAGGGAATTATGTTTAATTCTTTTAAGTAAGATAATGATTTGAGCTTTTGTAAGAGACCATTTCTATTCTTAGGGGAATTAGGCCAAAGTATTTATGGGTGAAGTGTCTTGATATACACAGTTTAATTTTAAATGGGTCAGCAGATATAACATAACACATATCACTCTTTTTTATATGGCTGAAAATGTTCATAATAAAAACCTAAAGAAACTATTAATGTCCAGCAAGAAACTATAGACAATTTTAAAACTCTCAGGGACATAAATGAAGTCTTGACTAAGTGGAAGGATATCCACTGTATTAGGATTTTAAAAATGCAATAGTATAAAGATAGCAATTCTCCCTCAATTTTTTTAAGCTACTGTGGTTCTAAATTTTTAAAAAAAAAAAAAAAAAGGAAGCAATAGAGATTGTATAGAGATGGGCATTTGGGAAGTAAAAAGAAAGGAAACCCGAAAAAAAAAACCTAACCTGCTGATGGGATTATGCATTAATTCAACCATTTATGAAAACTATTTGTCAATAGCTAACAAGATGGAAGATGCGCATGCCTGACGTCCAGCAATTCCACTCCTTAAGAAATTTTACATACATGAAGAAAAGAAACATTAAAGAATGTTCATAGAGTGATGTGAGTAACACAACCTTTTTTTTTTTAAGACTTGGAAACAACCCAATGTCCATCAATGGAGTATATAAATAGATTGTGGTGTATTTATGTAATGGAATACAAGCAGTAAAAAAAAATTAGCATAGATGAATAGCAAGAATTTAATATTGAGCAAAAACAAAACATCAAGAAGAGATTACTCAATAATTTATGCACAGTTCAAAAACAAGTAAAGCTAAACAATCCATTGTAATGTATGTAAGTGCTTACTTACACCATATGTGAGTCCCCCCAGGTGCTCCGTCTAAGTAATGTTCTCTCTCTCAGGTTTGTGGGGGCTCCAGTGTTCATTAGCACAACCATTTATTACTTACAGTAGAATATCCACTTACATTATTCTATCCTTAATAAAAATCATTTAAAATTATATGAAAACTCACTAATAAATGGTTATATATATTTAACCTGGAAAACTGAAAAGTATGGGGAATGGAAGAGGATGAAACTACCGTATTTATTGAAAATATAAGCTATAGCTATTAAAAGTAATGTGGCTCAGGAGAAGAAATAGAAAAATCAATGGAAGCATCTAGAGAGTCCATAAATGACCTTAAAATTATGTAAGAATTTAAAATATGATAACGTAGGGATACTTTATCAGAAATGAAAAGTATTGGGACAATTGATTTACCATTTGGAAATAAAATGTAGTTGGATCAACACTCCAAATTTCATACCAAAATATATTTCAGTATATTGATGATTTAAAAGTAAAATACAAAGCCCTAAAATTATTAGAAAAGTTTGTCATTGGCTTTTTAAAAATAATCTTGAACTAAAAATACCTTTAAAATTAAAGACAAATTAGGGACACCTGGGTGGCTCAGTCATTAAGCATCTGCCTTCGACTCAGGTCGTGATCTCAGGGTCCTGGAATCAAGCCCTGTGTGGGGCTCCCTGCTCACTCCCTCTCCTGCTCCCCCTACTTGTGTTCACTCTCTAGCTGTCTCTCTCTTTCTTTCTGTCAAATAAGTAAATAAAATCTTCAAATATATATATATATATAATTAAAGACCAATTAAAAAACTGAAAAAATACTTTTGCAATGCATATGATAGATACTGGGCCAACATTTTTTTTTTAATCATGTTATGTTAGTCACCGTATGGTACATCGTTAGTTTTTGATGTAGTGTTCCATGATTCATTGTTTGTATATAACACCTAGTGCTCCATGCAATACGTGCCCTCCTTAATACCCATCACCAGGCTAGCCCATCCCCCCACCCCCCTCCCCTCTAAAACCCTCAATTTGTTTCCCGGAATCCATAGTCTCTCATGGGTCATCTCCCCCTCTGATTCCTGCCCCTTCGTTTTTCCCTTCCTTCTCCTAATGTCCTCCATGCTATTCCTTATGTTCCACAAGTAAGTGAAACCATATGATAATTGTCTTTCTCTGCTTGACTTACTTCACTTAGCATAATCCCCTCCAGTTCCATCCATGTCGATGCAAATGGTGGGTATTCATCCTTTCTGATGACTAAGATTCCATTGTATATATGGACCACATCTTCTTTTTTTTTAAATTTTATTTTATTATATTATTATATTGTGTTAATCACCATACAGTACATCCCCAGATTCCGATGTAAAGTTTGATGCTTCATTAGTTGCGTATAACACCCAGTGCACCATGCAATACGTGCCCTCCCTACTACCCATCACCAGGCTATCCCCTTCCCCCACCCCCTCCCCTCTGAAGTCCTCAGTTTGCCTCTCACAGTCCATAGTCTCTCATGTTTCATTCCCCCCTCTGATTACCCCCCTTTTCTTTATCCCTTTCTTCCCCTACCGATCCTCCTAGTTCTTATGTTCCATAGATGAGAGAAATCATATGATAATTGTCTTTCTCTGCTTGACTTATTTCACTTAGCATTATCTCCTCCAGTGCCGTCCATGTTGCAGCAAATGTTGAGAATTCGTTCTTTCTGATAGCTGAGTAATATTCCATTGTATATATCTTCTTAATCCAGTCATCTGTTGAAGGGCATCTCAGCTCCTTCCACAGTTTGGCTATTGTGGATATTTCTGCTAAGAACATTGGGGTGCCTGTGTGGGCCGACATTTTAAATGTCATTTTATTATTGTAACACCTATTTCACACTAACTATAAATCAAATATTATGATAAGTACTTTATATGAATTATCTATTTTAATTCTCAAGAAAACCTAAATGGTAGATACTCTTATTGTCCACATGTTATAGATGATGGAACTGAGGTACTAAAAGATTACAAAACTTGTATCAGGTCAAGCAGCTAATAATGAATTCAGGACATGAAACCACGAAGACTAATAGAAGAGGCCCCACTTCAAGCCATCATTTTATGCTGCTTATAAACAAGCTCTTAAAAATCAGTAAGAAAAAAAGATAGCCCAGTTTAAATAAAAGGAGAGGATAAAGCATATGGAAAGCAATTCTCAAAACAATAAATACAAATGGACTATAACCCTATATAGATGCCAAGAAAACAGCACTGAGATACCAATACCTTTCAGACTGGCAATCAGAAACAAATGACAAAGCCAAATATTAAAAAAAAAAAAACAAGTGGAAAAAGAGGTATGGTGATTCATTCTGGTGAGACTGGGACTTGGTGCCACTCTTTTTAAGATTTTATTTATTTATTTATTTATTTATTTATTTATTTATTTATTTGTCAGAGAGAGAGCACAAGCAGGGGGAGCCGTAGGCAGAGGGAGAAGCAGGTTCCCTGATGAGCTAAAGGCAGACCTTTAACCAACTGGGCCACCCAGGTGTCCCTTGGTGCCACTTTTTCAAAGGCAATTTGCCAGTATCTACCAAAATGTAAAATACATGTCTCCTTCCCTAGAAAGTGCTTTCTTAGAAATATATCTAGAGACATACATGAAGGAATTCATTGCAGGATTTATGTAATAGAAAAAAATCATGCTAACAACACCTTAAAAATACTTAAATCTTTGACAGTAGGGGAATATGTAGATACATTTTGCTTGATTCATATAACAGAATTCTATGGAACTGTTAAAAACAAAAGTGATAATTTCATATGTACTGACATAGGAACATTTTCAAAATATATTATCAAGTGAAAAAACAAAAAGGTGTTGAACAATGTGAATACATTATCTCATTTGAGTAAAATATGGATGCATGCTCTATGTATGCAAAAAATTATTTCTGGTGGATACCATGAAACTATTGATGGAGTTTACCCCCAGCAAGAGGTTAGGTTGCAGAGCAAGAGATTACTTTTTATTTCATACCATTCTTTGCCATTTGATGTTTTAGCATGTGAATATATCACTTTAGCAATATAATGTTCAACATCTAACTTTTAAAAGAGTAAGAAAAGGGGCACCTATGTGGCTCAGTCAGTTAAGCTTCTGACTCTTGATTTCGGTTCAGGTCATGATCTCAGGGTCCTGGGATCCAGCCCTGTCTCCAGCTCCATGCTCAGTGCAGACAGAAGCTGCTTGTCCCTTTTCCTCTGCTCCTCCCTTGCTCACACTCTCCTCTCTCTCTCTCAAATCAATAAATAAAAATAAAAATTTTTTATAAAGAACCAAAAAAGAGAAAAAAGGAAAAAAACTGATTCTAGAGAAAGCTTGCTTTTCTGATTATTAATAAAGAAAAAATAAATATAAAACTATTATTTTAAAACTCTATAAAACAAAGAAAAGAGAAGACTCAGAATTTGCACATTGTCTCTGGAAATAATCAGATAGACTAGAGTAAAATTTCCCAACCATAAAAAAGGGCAGAGTATATATATATATATATATATATTTCCAGGATGAAGTGAAGGAAGAGATGTTCAGGAAAGGGCTTATTGCAAGATCACGCAATAAAACAATAACAAATATTGAAGGGGCAAATCTAATGCTACAGAAAGGTACTCTATTATATCAAGGACAAACCTGAGAAGCTGAGGAAGCAATTCTGGAATATAGAGGAAAAAAGATAAATATCAAATATATGTAAATATAAATAGAATAGGATAACTCACTTAATGCCAGCAGATAAATAAAATCTGAGTTTTTAAGGGATTGTGTCAGAAATATATATGCTATAGTAGACACTTGCTAAAATGGCAACAAGTATCCTTTCATTTATAAATCCCTCTTTGCAATGTGATTTTGCACACTTTCCATCGAGAGGTGGAGTGTATTTCCCTACCTCTTCAATATGAGCTGATGGGCTGTCACTTGCTTTGGCCAACAGAATATGTTAGAAGTCATGCTGAGCCAGTTCCAAACCTAGGTCTTAAGGGGCCTCTCATGTTTCTGTGTTCAGTCTTGGAAACCTGCACGGCTGCCACATGAACAAGCCTGAGCCAGTCTGCAGTAGGATGAGGGTCCACACAGACAGAGCCCTTCCAGACGAGGACGGCACCTGGCCAACCTAGCAGCTGACCACAGATGCCTGAGACCATTCTAGACCAGAAGAACTTCCCAGCAGAACTAAGCCCAAATTGCCAAACAACACAGTTGTGAGATAAACAAATTATTGTTTTAAGTCATTAATTTTTGGCATGGCTTTTTAGGCAACAATTGCTAACTGTTATATTCACATTCACCCTCACCTTCATTTATATGGGAAAGTAAAGAAATACGTCAGGAAGAGAGGCTTGAAAATACATTCTCTTAAAAAAATTATTTGAAGATGGACATAAAACAATGGAAAAGATAAAGCAAAATTAAGAGACCAAGAAAGTAGATGTCACAGTGTGAAATTATTCCAGACTACTGATAGCAATTAATACGATTTGGCTAAATTCTTGAAATATCATTAACAATAGTGCAAAAAATAACAATATGCTCATGAAGATCTATAATATAAAAATAATTATGGAATTGCAAAAAAACTGAACTAAAATGTAGGTTTTTCTGGGGCGCCTGGGTGGCACAGCGGTTAAGCGTCTGCCTTCGGCTCAGGGCGTGATCCCGGCGTTCTGGGATCGAGCCCCACATCAGGCTCCTCTGCTGTGAGCCTGCTTCTTCCTCTCCCACTCCCCCTGCTTGTGTTCCCTCTCTCCCTGGCTGTGTCTATCTCTGACGAATAAATAAAAAATAAAAAAAATCTTTTTTTTAAAAAAAATGTAGGTTTTTCTAAATAAATGGAAGAGGAAAAGAGAGTAAGTAAAAGTATGTTCACACACTTATTTTAAAATACGAAGGAGACTGAAAAGACACCAATTGAGATATATGTTAGAACATATTTGGGAAAATTATTAAAGTGTTAAAAATATGGTTTTAGGGGTGGGTGGCTCAGGTGTTAAGCGTCTGCCTTCAGCTCAGGGCGTGATCCCGGGGTGCTGGAATCGAGCCCCTCATTGGGCTCCCTGCTCTGCTGGGAGCCTGCTTCTTCCTCTCCCACTCCCCCGGCTTGTTTTCCCTCTCTCGCTGGCTGTCTCTCTCTCTCTGTGTCAAATAAATAAATAAAATCTTTAAAAAAAACCATGGTTTAAAATAGATTGTGACCAAAATATGCATACCATTGAAGAAGAGTAAAGCAGTTGATATAAATCTTTATAGCAAAAAACCAGAAACAACAAAAAAGAAAACCATGAACATTAATGACTAAATAAAAACAAAATGGCAGAAGTGAAGGAAATATATCAGCTATTGCAATGAGCATAAGAGGGATAAAATTCCACATTAAACATGGTTGATATAAAAGACTCCAATTAAACAAGAAATCCAAAGTTGAAAAAAATACGTCAGACAAATACAAATAAACAGAAAGCTACAATTGGGATAATAAAATCAGATAAAGCTGAATTCAAAGCAAACATATTAAAAGGGATTTTTAATGATTTCATAATTATTATTTTGTAATGATGAGGAATTAAATTTACAGTGATGTTATAAACTCCTGCAAATCTTTATGTAGCAATCAACATTGTCTCAATATTAAAAATGAAAAGTAGCCAAAAAACAAGACAAAATTATGAAAGCACAGTTACAGTGTATGGACAGATCAAATAGACACAAGTAAACAAACAAAACACAAATCAAGATTTTGGCTTTTTAGACTCTTAGATCCCTGTGAGAATCTCATGAAAGCGCTCCCCTTGTTCAGAAGCATGTGCACTTGGCCAGCATGTCAGGGACTGATGGATACCCTGAAACCTATTCATAAACTTCTTTGTGGCCCCCTATGGGTTAATAATACCAGATAAAAGGATTTGAGTCAAATTATTAATAAGGTTGTTTTACTAATTAACAAACTTTAACTCTGTGGAGAATAGATTGCCAATGCCTATATCCTGTTCACATAAATCCATCATATGTTATACCACAAGGACAATCTAGAGCTCTAAAAAGTATTCTGCAGGCCATGTTCTCTAATCAAAGTGCAATAAACTAATGAATTATGAAATTAATGAGAACATTTTAACCTTAAAAATAAAGCCACTTGGAATTGTTAAAAACCACTCTCCATGATAACTCTCTAGTCAAAGAGGAAAAGAAAATGGCCCTAAAAATTTTAACAGAAATAGGAGCACCACATACCATATCTTAGAAATAGATTTATGATTCATAAGTTAACTTATGAATTAGTTATTAAAAGCTAGCTCTTTCACTAAATTGTGCTGGGACAACAGGCTAATAAATTGGCCCTGGTGATAAAGAACAAAGGCTATGAAGAGCTAAGTCGGTTTCAAAACAGATGAAGAAGGATGGCAGCAAGGAAGAGGGTTATCCTACATGATCTTGGGAGGCAGGGAAAGGCCACTGTTACACAAGCAATATGGACTATTGTCAAAAAAGATGACTAGAACAAGCGTGGAACAGAATAGACACTTCAGACATGGATCCCAGTTTGCATGTGACTTTGACACACAGTAAACATGACTCTTCAAGGCCCTGGAGAAAGGATGATGAAGTTGGTATATAGTAGTAAGAAAATGGATTCTCTAGGACATGAAGTGTTGATGCAGGGAAGGAATCCCTAAAGGCCAACATACCATAAAGATACACTCACAGGAAAGAAGAGAAATAAAAATTAAAATGCCAACAAGATATCATTTTATAGCCATTAAAATACAAAAATTAAAAAAGATCGTGAAGATGTCAGGAAACAGGCTCTCCATGCAGGACCAGCAAGCATATAAACTAGGACTATTCTGGAAATCCACCTAACTGTCCTTCGTAAAATCAAGTGTACACACACCCTGTGATTACCCATTCTCTCTGGAGCATACATCTCTGAGACATTTTCCTGCAGGTTAGTAAAGAGGCATTTTAGAAGATGTTTTATTGCATGCTTTGGATGTTGGAAACAGCCTGATTATCCAACATTTGGGGAATGGGTAAGTTAAAGGTAGAAAATACTTAGAACATAATGCTTTTTAGCCTTAAAAGTAGTGAAAGAGATTTCTTTCAGCACATTTAAAACATGTGATTACTTTCAGCAGTCCTTTGGTTGAAAAGGGTAAAAAAAAAACCCAGAAATTTATAGCATAACGCCATTTGCATAAACTTTGCACACACACATAAACACACAAAATGACATTATAGTTTCCAAGGATAGATAAATTTAAGAATATGTGTAAAGAATATTAGAATGGATAACTAAAGAAAAAAAATGAATGAGTCAGTGGAACAGGGATAAAGATAAAATTAAATAAATGGGTAATACAAGGGAGGGCCCTTACATGGACTTATGATTACAGTGTGCTGATTAATTCAACTTCCCTACCTATATCTACTTTTCAAAATATGATTTAAGTTGCTAGCCTGCTTGCTTAGCCTTCAATTTAGATTCAGTGAGTATTTGCAAAGGATCTTTTAGTGCCAAGTACGTTCATGTTCATTCTTTCACTCAGTGCTCACAAGAAATATGGATGTATGATTGTCTACATTTTGCAAAAAGAAAACAGCTCCTGCTTCTAAAGAATTTGCCAAGGTCACAAAGTTTTTAGTAAGTTAGAAAGAAAGGATTGAGACCTAGGTCTATCTGAAGCACGGCAATCCTTCCAACATACTCCACAGTTTCTGTGTGTGGCATTAGGGTGCTGGAAATATTATTCAGACTTATGGATCATAAATCATGTTACGAGGCACTATAGATGCTAGACTGAATACTGACACTTAATAGCAATGAACAAAGGTATTGATGCTGCTGTGATGGTATCAATCACTACACAGCAGCACGCGAATGCATGGATCCTGCCAGGAAGGCTCCACCCTATGGACCCCAGAGGAACTATACACAAGAAACCAGATGTGTTTTAAAATGCAGTTAGGAATTATGGCTGAGACCTGCATGCTTCTTCCCTCCTCTATCTGCCCTGAGTCTACTGAACCAGAATCCTATCCTCTTTGGAGGCAGATGGGAGCAGCTGAGTCACTAGAACATCAGGTGGTCACGATGTCTATCACAAGGCAGAGCAGAGTTTTACATAGTACTTCTGTCTTTGTACCACAGTATCAACTGAGGCTCCAAAGCAGAATAAAATGAGTAAGTGCTTAAGACAGAGACATACTAATATCTGTGTCTTCCTCCCTGAATGCACTGCTACATTGTATAGCCTCCTCTTGTATGTAGGTGGGGCCCTACAACTAGATTTCAACAATGGAATGTGCATGAAAGAAACTCTCACCACCTAGTCAAGTCAATTAAAAGCAGGGCTATCTTTCTTGCATCAGTTAGTGATTTCTGTGAAACCAACCACCTCAAACTCAGTGGTTTATGACAACCATTTATTTAGATCACAATCCAGCAGATCAACAGGAATCTAAGCCGGGCTCCATTAGATGGTTCTTCTGGTCTCATTAGGGCTCCTTTTTGTGCCTGGAGTCAGATGGAGTTTGGCTGATCTCTCTATTTGTGGAATTTGTCTGGTAGTCGGCTAAAGTGACAGGGCAGCTGACCACATGTCTCTTGTTCTCCAGCAGACAGATCCAGACATATTCGTATGGAAGTGGCAGGATTTATGGAAAAGAGCAAAAGTGTGCATTTTCCCCGAGGCCAGAGTCAGAATTGACACAGCGTCATTTCTACCACCATCTATTGGCCAAAGAAAGTCACAAAGGAAACCCAGGTTGAAGTGGCCAGAACCTAGACTCTACCTTTTGATAAGAAAAGGTACAAGGTCAATTTGCCAAGAGTGTGTTCTGGGAAAGGTAGAGAACTGGGGCCATTCCCCATGCCTTCTCTTATACTATTGGCCAAATTCTGTAGGATTTCAGGGCCTGTAAAGATTCTTAAACCAGAGTCTACAGATATTCAAGGGGTCCATTTCAGGAAATCCATTAATTTTGATGGGGAAAAAATGCATTGTTATGTTCATTAACCTTCAAAATTACATAAGACGTTAGACCTGCCACCCCAGTCTTATTAGTGAATGTGTTAATAAAGAAGCATGCACATAACTTTCAACACATTTTACTAATACTTTGATCACTGTGTTCTATTCCCTTAAAAACAGCATTCTGAGAAAGGGCCCATAGGCTTCACCAGACTACCAAAGGAAACCATGGCACAAAGTAAGTACTCTCCACATAGAAGACAGAAAAGACACTAATAAAAGAAGCTTAGATACTGAACAGCTGCACAGAGCAGAGCTACCCCCAACACTCACCAACCCACTCTGGTCAGGGACATGACAAAGAAGTAAAACTATTGTGTGAAACCCCTGAGATTCAAGATCATTTTTACTGCACTTAGCCTATGTTGGCTTAAACACTATGTGACACGTCTATGACGTTTAGACCACCAAACGACCAAACTCATTCAGTCCATTTTTAACATCCAGCCTACACAAAATAAGTTAGATTCATAAAAGTAGAATCATTAGAGGGGATTTTTACCCCCTCTTCTAACCCAAAATAAGTGGGAGTTCCAAAAAACTCATTTTTGGAAATGGTATTGTCTGATCAGAGAACAAGTAGAATCTTCCTCTCTGGCTGAAGGTAGGTAGAGCCCAAGAAACTTGTGAGAGTGAGTTGTTGGAAAAACTGCCATGGGGTTCCTAGAACCTGAGGAGATGTGAAAGTGGAAGGTTAGCTAGAGCATCACCCGAGGGCAGAATAGAAATGAACTGCACTTTGAGAATTTGATGGATCAAGGGAGTCTAGTTCCCATGTAGACTCTGTGAAGTTTTTAGCCCCAGCTTACACTACCTTGAGAGACCCACCCAAGAAGACTTCCTACGGGGGCAAAGCACTCCCAATGATGTACCCTGGCAATCCGGATATGAGGAAGAATTGTAAGAAGTCAGCAGAGATTGTGTCCATTCCCCAGAACAGTGAGGCATAGAAGCCCTCAATGGAGGTCTCTGAGAATGCACAGACGAGCCAACAACTGGATGTCTGCCTTGACAGAGGGCTTTTGACAGCCACAAGAAAGGTACAACCAGTGTAGGTTACAAAAGCAACAATAAAACATGTTTCCTTCTGTAAATCTTCCACTCTATATTCTATGGCTCTGAAGAAGCCAAATTCAGCAGTTAGTTGAGAAGGAGGCAGGACAAGGAGACAAAGAACAAAATATAATCTCTCCTGTACCCTGTCTATCCTCAAGCCATGAGCTAAGTCTGACTTTAAACAGGGGAGTCTGAAGTCTCGATGTTGGATTAGGTTGGGCTTTTTATTCTGGTAACTGAAACTCTTCTGATACCTCAAAATGACTGGAAAAAGCACTGGAATCTTCCAGCAACATCATCCAAGAGGTAGGGAAAACTTTCTTACAAAAATATCTGTGGAGAAAGAATGATTCTTATTTATACTCTCTTAAACCCAATGACAAAAACAATCTAAGCCAACTCACAAAATCTACCAGAAGGTGCTTCCACATTATACAGCCTAAAGTTTCTTCCATGCAGGTGAACTGGCTGGAAGAAGCTGAAAAGCAGCAGGGCTTCACGCAGACTTGGCAGGTGCACATTGGCTGTTAACCACGCCATTGCGAAGGTCAGACCTGGGCCATCCCTAAGATATTTTGAAGTTCACAAGATGAATGCATCCTTTGTCACCCCAACTCGACCCTTCTCAATAGAATCTCTGCTGTTTTCTCTACTGAGACCTGTCTGATAGCTACAAAAATATCCAAACTCTGCAGTTGCTCCCTCTGAAACATGTCTGTGAGTCCAAATGTCTTGATTCCCAAGACATGTTTACTTTTAAACCAATTTGTCCACTATGTTCTTTGTCTACCAACAAAACATATCATATAAAATAATCCCAAAGACCAGATACATGATCACATAAAAAAGATATATTTTCCTCCTTAGCCATGCTGATCTGCTGAGATTTGCCTCAGGAGAAAGGGCCAGAGGAAGACCTGAGTTTGGGTGTTGATAGTTAAGCTACACATAACAGACACTGCAAGTGCCTCTCCAGAATAGTCACATCTTGCCATTTTGGTGTGTGCAGGCAGACTTCCAACTGCCAGTGTCTAGATCTCTTTGTTAATGGCTTTTTCCAAAGCTCCCAACAAGACTTTGAGTCTTAGGAATGCCAGAGAATTAACATTTCCTAGAGCAGCCCTCAACTAATGGCTGCTCCCTCACCACAGGGTTGGAGACTTCTGAGTCCTGTGTTCAACTGTTTCCCAGAGCATCCCTATGGGATCGCCCACAGTGGTAACTGGCTTGCTAACACACCCTTTACTGGGGCACCTGGGTGGCTCAGTCATTAAGCATCTGCCTTCGGCTCAGTGCGTGATCCCGGCGTTATGGGATCGAGCCCCGCATCAGGTTCCTCCGCGGGGAGCCTGCTTCTTCCTCTCCCACTCCCCCTGCTTGTGTTCCCTCTCTCGCTGGCTCTCTCTCTGTCAAACAAATAAATAAAATCTAAAAAAAAAAAGGAAAAAAACCACACCCTTTATTGGTTGACTTCCCTTCCCTGTCGCCCTTCCCCACCCTCTTCCTGAGTTCCTCTCACACCTCCCAAACAAATTATTTATACTCAAAACCTTGTCCTGGAATCTGCTTTCTCTAAACTAAAACAGCACTATAGCCCTGCCTATTGGTTAAATGTGGCTCTGAAGAACACCAGTCTTACTTCTCCCAGGAATAAAAGGTAAATGGAGAGGCAAATGTGTGAAGTCAGAGAGCAAAAAGCATTCCACAGCCCATTCAATGCAGTGAGAGACAAGCCCAAGCCTTCAGTTTGCTTTATTCTCCCCAGAGAGGTCTCTGAAACTGCCTGCAATAGAACTTTTCTGCCTGTAGTCCCAGGCATGGGAATCTTCATACTTTGTTTTAATGAGAGTAGACACATCTGAGAAAAGGAGACCTTCTGAACCAGATGGGTTTGGTCAAGCATTCTGCTACACTTTGCATCTTTTTTAAAGCATTCCTTTGAAAATTGTTGGTGTTGGTTAACAAGGTGATTTTCAGAGAGGAAGAACAGATGCAAGCATGTGACTCTCATCTGGGCCATAAAACCACATGAAGTCAAAGGTAAACAAAACACCCAGACTCGGATTAACTGTGACAGATGGCTCCTGAGCATCAGCCTCTGGTGGGAACCAGACTTCCATTCCACCTGATCATGAAGAGCTTGCCATCATCTCTCCTTCTGCAGAGGGAAGGTATCTCTTCCACCAAACTCCTCACCACTTGCTTTCTTCCTGGTTTACCCATTTAGTAATTATGATTCCATAATCACACACTTCCTCTTGGGCTCCTATTCCCCTCCAGAGCCATCTGACCTTCATTTCTGAGCCTCATCTCTGGAAAATGTGGTTCCTGAAGATTCTTGAATCCAAATCATGACACCAGAGTTGCTGGACTTCCAGATATAGGAGATTCATTAATAATCCTTTAAATGATCTTCAGTCATCCAAAGATGAGCTTCAATTTGGCATTTTGCAATTAATGCCCTAAAATGTTCACTCCCATTGACAATAACAGTAGTAGTAATAAATAATAATAATAAATATGCATAGCAATTTCTATATTAACTCATTTAATTCTCACAACCACCCTATGAGGTAAGTATTATTTTCTCTACTTTGTAGATGCAGAAAGTGAGGCAAAAGTGTTGCAAAAGGACTTGCACAAGCTCACAGGATAAGTATTGGCAGAGCCAGGATTCAAGGACTGCCATATACAGCTGTGCAGGTTGTGCAGCACACTCTGCCAGAAAGAAGAATTGATATCAGCTGCTGCATGACTTGCTAAACCAAACACAATAAGATTTAAACCCCAGGACAACTCTCCAAAGTTCCTATGGGTTCTCTAGTCAAAGGAGTTAAAAAGAGAGCACAATATTTGTATATAAAGACAAGAATTATTTATAAAAGCAAAAAACAAACAGAAGCAACAATAGAGGAATGACTAAGCCATTTACATCAAAACCACTTCATAAATTACTTTTGAACAATTAAAAATAATGCTTAAAAAGATATATTTTTAAAGTGACCTTAAATTATGGTAAGAGATGAAAAGAAGCAATGCATGAAAATCTAAATTTAACTCAGTGAGGTAAAAACAGAAACACACCACCCACCTTGAGCTCCTGATATGATGTCATATCCTGGGACCAGTCAGATACCTGTGGCAAGTCAATTATACATTACTTGTATCATCATGTATAGGGCAGCAACTTTAAGTTTTCTCTGCCTGACATCATGCTTATTCTAGTACATCCATGATGTTCAATCAGAGTGTCTCAAACATTAGTGACAAAGAAACTCATTTCAGAGTAAGAGAAGGCAAGTAATGGCTATTACCAATGGAATCTACCAGGCTTACCATTACCTCATTACCCAGAAGTAATTGCCCTTAGAGAACCATGAAATATTTTATTGAAGACTCAACACAGTTACAAGGGAGGTAAATCTTGAGGCTATACGAGTCTTTCTTTCAGAGCCTACTGTGTACTCTAAACTCAAAATAAATAATAATTGTTCTTTCTTATAATCAGGATATAAAAATCCAGGATCTAAGGACTAGATGCATGGGTGGAGCCTTTCAATTTCTTGCAAAAATTTCACCCTCTATTGCTGAGACTCTAGATGGTAGAATCTAGAAGTTCTGGACCCAAGGAAGGATTGTTTCCTCTAGAAGATACCACTTTTTTTTTCACTAAATTGGAAAAAGAGACCACTAGGCCACTTCAAGCTTCCTTTACTACCAGGTCAAAAATGAGTAGGGGATTGGAATGTAGTATATACCTTTTAATCTCTTTTTCTTCCCAGCATTATTTCCTTTGGATATAGACCTTTCCCTACTCCATAAAATCTTAAGGGGCTGCCACTATGGGATCCCATCCTTTTGATCCTTCTGACTATTAGAATGGATATATAACTTAAGCTTGGCTAATTTCTCTCTTGATCCCAGGCATTTTATTCTTGACTGAGGACACGAAGGGGCAAAAAGTGGTTTGAGGAATACCCTAAAGAATCCCTACACAATGTCAGCACTCTAAAAAGTTCCATGAGTTACTCCTTCAGGCTGCCCAGATCAGGCCTGGTTCCTGCCCTTTCTAAGACCCGATATTCATCTATTCCTTTGATTCTATGAATTACGTCATGTACTTCTTTTCTTAGTTATTAAGGGATTGGTTCTCACATGAAAATACACCCTTCTTTACTTTGCTCGGGTGGGACCCTTGCACTTTTTTTTTTTTAAGGCTGTATCCATATTTGACTCTGCCAAAAGGGGGAATGAAGGGGAGCCTGGAAGACAGGAAGGAGAAAAAGCTTACTCCTCCTACAGGCATGTTACTTTTTCAGTGACCCCCAGGCAACAACACTTCACCCCAGTAGCAGTTGATTCCAAAAACAGGTGGTTCTAGAGGCATCGTTTCTGTTGCTCAGCTTTTATTCCCGCACACTCTGAACCAGCTTCATAATTGCTCCTCTGATCCTCAAATTGCCAGCCCCAGCCAGGCAGGGCCTTTTCCTCATAGGCTGAGGTCCCAGCTCATCAGGGCCCTGACGGCAGATCTCCAGGTTCTGACTTCCCCAACCTCCTCCCTTTGTATCCACAGCCCTAGGAGTGCACTGGACTCTTGCAGTCACTAATTTTATATTAGTCCTTCTGTTCTATATTCACCTTGTCTGGCCTCCAGTACCAAATTAATCCAAACTCCTTACTAAACCTCCTCTGTGAACATAACTGGTATGTCTTCTCTTTTCCTGAATGATCCAACTTCCAGTACATTCCCTGTTTCTTTTTTTTTCTAGTTAACCGAATATTTTGTTGTTGATTGGAACCTTAGAAACCTAAGTAACCCATATGGTTATTCTTTACCCATGTGGAAACTGAACTTGCCCATGGGATTAATGAATTTACCCAAAGTCACATGGCTAATAACAGGCGAGGCTGTGACTCAAACTCAAGTCTACCTCGTTATAAAGCAGTCTTTGCCTTCTCCTCCAGATCACAAAGGTATTACACTAAAAAGTATTTTATTTTATTTTTATTTTTTTTAAAGATTTTATTTATTTATTTGACAGAGACAGCCAGTGAGAGAGGGAACACAAACAGGGGGAGTGGGAGAGGAAGAAGCAGGCTCATAGCGGAGGAGCCTGATGTGGGGCTCGATCCCATAACGCCGGGATCACGCCCTGAGCCGAAGGCAGACGCTTAACCGCTGTGCCACCCAGGCGCCCCTAAAAAGTATTTTAAAAACAGAATTTGTTGAGGCGTTTGGGTGGCTTAGTTGATTAAGAGTCACTCTTGGTTTTGGCTCAGGTCACGATCCCATGGGTCATGAAATCAAGTCCTGCCTTGGGCCCTGCACTCAGTAGGGAGTCTTCTTGAAGATTCTCTCCTTCTGCCCTCCCCCCACTCATGCACATGCACACTCTAAATAAATAAATAAATAAATAAATCTTACAATAAAATAAAATAAATAAAATAAAAACAGAACTTGTCGACTTCTGGCCTAAGCAAGATTGCATAGTTTTGCCCTGCCCGTTTCTCCTCACTAAGTACAATAATAAACACTGCAAATAACTCAAGAGACAGCCAGAGGGAAACTCAGAAAGGTGAAAGAGGAAAGTGAACTGGTTTGAGACCCCAGGACTGGAGGAATAACCCAGAGGCAGGGCATCGTATAATCTCCCAACCTATGGAAGAAGAGATGCAGGCCAGGTGTTTCCTGATCCACAGCCTAGCAACAGAAGGCAGCCCAGACAGAACAGGAGTCCATTAAAAACCTAGGTGAGCCCAGCAATTGGGGTCAATCAGAGGCTCCACTGATAATAAGGATCCAGGAGACACTTTCTTTCCCCACTGGGCCTGAGACACCCCCTTCCACCCAGAGACGCGGTACAGCTAGGAGGCACCAGAAAGGAAAATACACCAAAACAAGAGGACACCATGCCAGCTGGATTAGTTTTATAGGAAATAACGGAAAAGAAGACCAAAAGGAAAAAAATAAAGGCATTTTTCCTGAAATCATTTGCTTTACTGTCAGATACAGGCAAGGCCTGTCAGGTGAAATTGAAGTCTGTGCAGACATGACTCATAGTCTCTTGGAATACATAGCTGCAGATAGTCCATATCCTGGCCACAAAATCAGGTAAGAGGGTTTGATCTGCCACACAGCACGTGACACAATATTCCATACCATTCCTGACTTTGTTTAGAATACAGCATCTGCTATGGAGAGGCAAGACAGCTGAAGAGGAGGGGACCTCGTCTCATATGGTCTCCTGAATTTAGCTAGATAACTATCAAATCACTCTGAATATCTATGAATTCAACCTGAGGTGTAAGAAAAGAATTGTTGGAATTCTACAAATAGAAAAATGACCACTTTTTGCAAGGTAGGAGTGTGGAGAAGGGAAATGGAGGGGATATATTGGAGGATACACAGCCGGAGGAGGAAGCCTCAGTAATCTGGCTACTGGTAAGTAATATAGCCCCAGAGCACAAAATCAGAACCTTTAGAAATCTGCTCCAGTGAGAGATGTCCCTGCATGAAAGGTGCTCTTTGGTAAATTAGGGCAGAATTCTAGGTGGGCCAGTGTGGTCTCAAGACTCCCAGAGTCACAGAAATAATGGGGGTGCCTGAGCCAGCAGAGTTCCCCAACATTGGAGCTGGGAAACTGGTTACAATTGGAGAGCCCAGGAAGGGGCTCTCAGCTCTGTTCACCATAAACTGGAACCGTGCGCACTCCAGGGACAGACCAGGAGAAGGGGATGATTGCAAAGGACAAAAAAAAAAAAAGCCACAACCCTCTGCCTTCCCTTGGGAGGATCAGTGTGGGCACCCACTGCAGGAGTCTGCAGAATGTGGCACACACAAAAGTGAAGACTGCTTATTCCTCAGGGCTTACTAAAGAAAGATGACTGCGATCTTTTGGCTCCAGGGCTGAAGATCAGGACATGGACATTTTTACTCTCGTCCTCTAAAGAGGCCTGGAAAACATTCAGGGAGCAAAAGCCACATAGAAAAACCAGAAAGAGGTTACACTGAGCCCAGCCCCCTGGCAAGGGGTGGTGCAACTCTGCTAAAACAAAGACACCTAAGAATCAATGCAGCAGACCCTTCCCCCAGAAGACCAGGTGGAAGAACAGGGAACACCAAGCTTACAGAGCACAAAGAACTGCAAAACTCCAGCTCTAGGGGAAAATAGTATATAGAATTCAAGGTTGGAGAGGATGTGGAGAAAGGGGATCCCTCTTACACTGTTGGTGGGAATGCAAGTTGGTACAGCCACTCTGGAAAACAGTGTGGAGGTCCCTCAAAAAGTTAAAAACTGAGCTACCCTATGATCCAGCCATTGCACTACTGGGTATTTACCCCAAAGATACAGACGTAGTGAAGAGAAGAGCCATATGCACCCCAATGTTCATAGCAGCATTCTCCACAATAGCTAAATCGTGGAAGGAGCCGAGATGCCCTTCAACAGATGACTGGATTAAGAAGATATGGTCCATATATACAATGGAATATTACTCAGCCATCAGAAAGAACGAATTCTCAACATTTGCTGCAACATGGACGGGACTGGAAGAGATAATGCTAAGTGAAATAAGTCAAGCAGAGGAAGACAATTATAATATGGTTTCTCTCATCTATGGAACATAAGAACTAGGAAGATCAGTAGGAGAAGAAAGGGATAAAGAAAGGGCGGGGTAATCAGAAGGGGGAATGAAGCATGAGAGACTATAGACTCTGAGAAACAAACTGAGGGCTTCAGAGGGGAGGGGGTGGGAGAATGGGATAGGCTGGTGATGGGTAGTAAGGAGAGCACATATTGCATGGTGCACTGGGTGTTATGCAGCTAATGAATCATGGAACTTTACATCAAAAACCAGGGATGTACTGTATGGTGACTAACATAATATAATAAAAAATATGATTATTAAAAAAAAAACTTTGGGATACAGCAAAGGCAGTCCTAAGCGGGAAATACATTGCAATACAAGCCTCTCTCAAAAAATTAGGAAAACCTCAAATACACAAGCTAAACTTACACCTAAAGGATTGGGAGAAAGAACAGCAAATAAAACCTACACCAAGCAGGAGAAGAGAAATAATAAAGATTAGGGCAGAAATCAATGAAATAGAAACCAGAAGAGCAGTAGAACTGATCAACAAAACTAGATGCCGGTTCTTTGAAAGAATTAATAAGACTAGCTAGACTTTCAAAAAGAAAAGAGAAATGACCCAAATTAATAAAATCATGAATGAAAGAGGAGAGATCATGACCAACACCAAGGAAATACAATTTTAAGAACATACTACGGACAACTATGTGCCAACACATTAGGCAATTTGGAAGAAATGGATGCATTCCTGGAAACTTATAAACTACCAAAACTGAAACAGGAAGAAATAGAAAATCTGAGCAGGCTTATAACCAGCAAGGAAATTGAAGCAGTAATCAAAAACCTCCCAAAAAACAAGAGCGCAGGGCCAGATGGCTTCCCAGGAGAATTCTACCAAACATTTAAAGAAGAAATAATCTATTCTACTGAAGCTGTTTCAGAAAGGGAAACTTCCAAACTCATTCTATGAGGCCAGCATTACCTTGATCCCAAAACCAAAGACCTCATCAAAAAGGAGAATTACAGAGAAAAGGACTTCATCAAAAAGGAGAATTCATCCTTGATGAACATGGATGCCAAAATACTCACCAGGATACTAGCTAATAGGGTCCAATAGTACATTAAAAGGATTATTCACCATAACCAGGTGGGATTTATTCCTCGGCTGCAAGGGTGGTTCAACATTTGCAAATCAATCAACATGATACATCATATTAATAATAGAAAGTACAAGGACCAAATGATCCTCCCAAT
The DNA here is from genome assembly GCF_002007445.2 of Ailuropoda melanoleuca. Lineage (NCBI taxonomy): Eukaryota > Metazoa > Chordata > Mammalia > Carnivora > Ursidae > Ailuropoda > Ailuropoda melanoleuca. The sequence continues at coordinate 40,552,467 of NC_048223.1, forward strand.
TGATGCAACAGAAGCATTTGAAAAATACAACATACTTTCTTGATTAAAACTCTCCAGAGTGTAGGGATAAAGGGAACATACCTCAATATCACAAAAGCCATCTATGAAAAGCCCATAGCAAATATTATTCCCAATGGGGAAAAACTGAGATCTTCTCCCCGAAGGTCAGAAACACGACAGGGATGCCCACTCTCACCACTGTTGTTCAACATAGTACCAGAAGTCCTAGCCTCAGCAGTCAAACAAAAAGGAATAAAAAACATTCAAATTGGCAAAGAAGTCAAACTCTCACTCTTCACAGACGACATGATACTTTATGTGGAAAACCCAAAAGACTCCACCCAAAATTGCTGGAACTCATACAGCAATTCAGCAATGTGGCAGGTTGCAAAATGAATGCACAGAAATCAGTTGCATTTGTATACACTAACAATGAGACTGAAAAAAGAGAAATTAAGGAGTCGATCCCATTTACAATTGCACCAAAAACCATAAGATACCCAGGAATAAGCCTAACCAAAGGGGTAAAGGATCTGTACTCTAAGAACTACAGAACACTTGTGAAAGAAATTCAAGCTGTCAGATAAGGTACATTTCTTTGCATTACACCCCAGAGCATCAAAATGAAATAATTGCACTAATGCTAGAGAGAATTTATAGGAATGTTGTAGAAAGCATTGGCAGAGCACCCATTCATTTGTTTATTTAACAAATAATTATTGAGCAACTTCTATATGCCAGATATTCTAGGCTCTGAAGACACAGCAGTACAAAATATAAAATTTAAAAATTAAAAATAAAGTAAATTTTTAAAAAATCTCTGCCTCGGGAAGCTTACACTGAATTGAGAGGAAACAGACAAACGTGTAATGTCAGACGGTGATGAGCTCTGTGAAGAAAAATAAAATAGGTTAAGAGAGGCAGAGTCGAGAAAATAATGAATAAGGACACCATTTTAAGTACTCAGAGATAATGTCTCTGAGGAGGTGATATTTGAGTAGAGATGAAAACAAATGGGAGAACAGTATGTATATATGTGAAAGAAAAGCATCCAGATAGAGTGAACCAAAGGTGAATGCTGTTAAAAATAAGACAATAAGCCCAAATGGACTTGCTTATGCTAAGCCCCACATCAGTGAATGGAGATCTCACTTACTATGATTTTGGTTCCCCTAGACATGAAATCTTAAACTAGTCAGGAATCACCTGATCAGCACTAGTTAGATCATCTGCCTTATAGACCCTAAATCCCCTAAAGGAAATCAACCTTGCAGTAACCAACCTGCTTTTTTGCCTAGAATAACTTCCTTTTCCCTGCTCCCTTCTGGCTATAAAAATTTTTCATTTTGTACAGCTGTTTGAGGCTCCTTTCTATCTTCTAGATGGTACGCTTCCCAATTCAAATTGATTGTTGCTCAAATAAACTCTGAAATTTTTTTAACATGCCTCAGTTTATCTTTTAACAGTTCTAGGGTCAGATGAAGAAAGTGAATAAGACCCCCAAAAGCCCCCAGGAGGTAAGGAGCAACCAGACATAGGTACCTATCTGTGGGGTCTCAGAGCATTTTGCTTTCTCACTGCTTCTAGGGATGGTGGGTAAACGCCCTAGGATCCTAACTTTGCAGTTCTGTGTTTTGAGGTTTCAGACTTTATTTGAACATTTCTTTTTCTGGACTGGATCTGGAAACCAGTGGAGTTGTATTGGGTCCAACTTAAAAACCAGGCTGGGTCCAATAATAGGCTGGGTCCAACTTGACAATTGGACCTGGTCTCTGGATCTTGGGAGAGTAGTAACTTTTGCACCCTCTTTGGGGACAACTTTTGCACCCAAAGGGTTGTTCAGTACTGTCAGGAAAACTTACTGTTGGTCCCAACTGAAACCTGAAAAGATATTTGAAAGGATTTTTTAAAGTAACTCTGTGGTCAGAAGTTGGCCAAATTGGAAGCTGTTATTCAGAGCCTAATAGGACATTTTTTAAGCCTTCTCACCTAAGCTAAAATGAAGGCTATAAGATTTCCATTTGTGTCTGTCTGTATATCTGTGTATGTGTGTTATAGATATGTGATATTTTTCTACCTCTGGATGGTATTGCCAAAATTAATCTGTAAAGAGCTCTATTTAATTAAAGACAAACAAGCATTTATATAAATTAAGTATACTCTCAGAAATAAAGAAACAAACCCAACTGTTTTTCAAGTTCATGTGATCTAAGATAATCTTCAGCAAATAAAAGCTGTTGCTCTTTAAGTTTTTTGTCTTAATTAATATAGGCATATCTTTAGAGTTATCATCATTAAATATAATACTTTTATTCTACCTAGGTTTACTAAATGCCAAATAAGCTCCTGTTATCTCTGTTACAGAATTTGTCGGTGAGAAAAAAAAACTTAAAGTAATAGTTAGCCATACAATGTCTTCTAAAATTTTCCTTTTTTTTTTAGATTAATTTATTTCTTTGATAGAGAGAGCACCTGCACAGTGAGGAGGGACAGAGGAAGAGGGAGACAAAGTCTCAATCAGATTCTGCACTGACTGCAGAGTCCCACCCAGGGCTTGATCTCACAACCCTGAGATCACTACTTGAGCCAGGAGTCGGAAGCTTAACTGACTGCACCACCTAGGTACCCTTAAAATTTTCATGACTAATCTAAACATGATTGTTAAAAACAAGTGGATTAAATAGATTTAAGTAAAATAAAGTTATAAATGTATGGTAGTATGTCTACTTAAAAATAGATTCCAACACCTTTTTGGTGACTTGAATCTTTAAAATTATACTGAGATTAAGTTAAATGATGGATATTCATTGAATATATAGATTATTTCCAAATAAGATAAAATAATAAAGCATTAATTACTGAACACAGATCTATCCAGTTTTGACTTCCTTTTACAGAGGAGCTAAAGACATTTGGGACTGTTATTAAACATGTTTTGTGCCACATTGGAAAATTTACTCTGAGGAAGATTGTCTAGGAATTATGAAACGTATTCATAAATTTGCTAATCCACAATTATTTCTCAGTTTTCACTAGGAATTAAGGATTCTAAGGGTTAAGAATTCTAATTAATATATGTAATCAAAACTACTAGAAATAATAAGTTTTAAAAACAAGCTACGGTATCAATAGTGTACTTATGTAAAATTAAAACTTGAACTTAATTTTCTTTCATCTGCTAAAAGGACAAAATTTCTCTTGGTCTATTGATCTGCTCTTGATAAAAGATTGTGAAATATGTTTCTTTACCCTTTTAATCTACTTGGAAAGAAAAGATTTTGTATTTTACTAAAATAATTCACTATGCATCACATTACCTTTATTATGTCTTTGATTACCTAAGAAAACTCAGGCTTCTCAATATTAAAAAAGCTAAGTTTTGTTCATAACTGTGTAACCTTGTGTATTTGTCTTAAACATCTTCTATTGCCACTGTGGTTAAATAGATAATTAAGTATTATTTCATAATGGTCTGTGACCCTATTTAATCAAATGTTCAAACCTTTTGATATTTTCTCAAAATTCTTTTTGACCTCAGACTAACTTTGAGATTTCCTAGCTGGTCCCTGGAAAATCTCAAAAGGATTTTTCTCTCACCTTGTGAGAGATGTTAAACTAATTAGGTTTGTATAGTGTGTTAAATTACATGGGAAACATTACAAATAAGGAAAGATAAACTTCCTTACGTTGTATAGGTATATGTTATTAACATAAATGTTCTAGAGATTGTACAAAATTCCTGGAAATCTGATCTGTCCTGGTATAATGTTATCAGTCATAATTCAGTGTCCTTAAAATGTTGTATGTCACAGAAATGACCAAATTTCCTTGTCAGTTTTATTATAATGAACCTTCAGCAGATCTTTAACCATGGGCATTTTTAAGTATTTTGTCATTTACAGATAGTTATTGTTTTGCTCTGATGTTTTTACTAAAGTGTTCATGTTGGGAAAGATCCAAAAAGGATTCTGACATGTATTCTAGAATATGGGTTTCTGATAACTTTAAGATCATAAAACTGAACTTGCTAAGAATTGCCAGAACTAATAGAAAACCTGGATTCAAGCAGAACACAAATTAATAACATGGAATTGAACAAACTTATATGAGGATGTGTATGTATGTGTGTATATGTGTGTGTGTGTGTGTGTATATATATTTTTTTTACTTTTTCTTTGAAGCATTGCTGGTTTCTCAATGTTTAATTTTTCCAAATTTAAGAAAAATATTTTCCTCTTAAGCTCTCTATGACTTATAGTAATTATGTAAAGTATACCTTTGTAAACAGAATTTAAAAATTTACTTTTTCTATCTGATCTGTCCAGAATTTGGAAACCTGAGTATTCTTATTTTCATGGCAATATAGTTACTTGGATAAGTTCAATAACAATCTGTTCTTTCTGTGACAGGACACAATTGGAAATATTGGTTATATTACCAGCACTTTGATTGGAATGTCATATTTGAGAATGTGCAGAGAATCTAATACAGCCAGACAGTTTTAAGGAACTAAAATTGACTTTATGGAGCCAATAGAAGCCTCTTGGAAAAATTGGCCTGGTACCTTGTTTACAGGGTTCCTGGCAGCCTAACCAAGTTAGTAAGGAACTTGCTAGCAGGCCCAGGAACCTTGGGATATCTTGGGGACCTCATAAAGAGAAAAATTCACCAAAATCTATAGGTATTTTAGGTGCAGTCCAATTGTGAGTCCTTCTTGCTTCTTAGCTTGGTGAGGCTTTTAAAAGTCTAATCTAAGAGTCCTTATGAACAGTTACAGCAAATGTGATTTAAAAGGGCCTATATGGTCGATCACTATTCTTGCCACATTATGTAAATAATCAGTACAAGTTTAATGGCACTAGACTTATTTTTGCAAACAAGTAAGTCTTACTGTGTTATCTTCAATAGAAATGATGGTCATTGTAGAGGGAAAAATATGTTTCAGTAGAAAATCACAACACAACTTTGTGGATATCAAAGTCTAATGTTGCTCCTTGAACTTGAGGTTTTGTTTTATACCTATAAACTGGACTAGACCCTGAATTCTTCTAGTTTTCTCAAATAGCTGGCTACAACTCTCCAAACTAATGTTTCAAGTATTCTCCCACCCTTCTGATTAGGAATCACTAAAAACAACCCTTGAACTCTTTGGAAGGGACTATACCAGGTCCTCCTCACTACTCAAATGGCAGTCAAACTTCAGGGACTTGAACCTTGGGTCTACACCTCCCAGTTAAAAAGGACTCCTCTAGACACTTGGAACTGCACACCAGCTGGAGATTTAAAATTAATATCAACCTAAGAGGTTCCTCCCCAGAAGCAGATGGCATCTTGAGGTGAACAGCTCTCCCAAGATCATGAATCAAGATCATCAAATCCAACATGAAAGCCTTCTTCCTTTTGTCTTTTTGCTGCTTGTATTTTCTCTCTGTTAATGCATGGAGGACAATGCTCGTCAACTTTGGTGATTATCTCTGAATTAACTGCTGAAGTAATAGCTGCCTAACAAAAATCCCTACACTCTCTGGCCAAAGTTGTTCTTGGTAATAGGATAGTTCTTGATTATACTTTAGCTGAGCAAGGAGGTGTGCAAGTTATGGCTGACACCACTTGCTGCACTTGACACTTCTGGGGAAGCTGAGAAGGAGCTACATAAGATCAAGGAACAAACCAGTTGGGCTAAGAAGGTGACTCCTTCAGTGGGGTCTTTCTTTGACTTATTTGAATCGGATTGGTTTGGATCTCAGGAACCATTGTTCTAAAGTGCATTCTAGATATTGGGAATTATCCTGCTTATAATAATCATAGTATTCTCCCTGTATGCTCTATTCTCTCACCTTGCACCTCTCAGAAGAGGAAGTCTTTGGAGGAGCACGGTGCCTCTTTCTTTTTGAAAATAAACTCTTAAAATTTTTAATATGGGTCAGTTTATCTTTTAACAGTTCACATTCACAGGAAGCCCAGGGAAATGAGCAGGGATGAAGAGTATAGTGAAGGGTGAGCAGGAGATGGTGGAAGCAGGAGGCAGCACATGACCTTACTACCAATGTAAGGATCTGGCTTTCCCTCAAATGCCATTGGAGGGTTTTGAACTTAAGAGTGGCACAATCTGGCCAAGGTTTTTAAAGGATCATGTTGACTGTTGTTGCAGAATAGGTTAGAGAGGGGCAGAACAAGTTAGGAGGAGATTACAAAAATGAAGGCAGAAGACGATGTTGGCTTGATCAGGGTAGGAGCAGTAGAGGTAGCAAATGGTCAATTCTGAATATATTTTGAAAGTAGAGCTGACAGAATTTGTTGATGGGTTGAGTGTATGGGGCAAGAGAGGAAACCAGAAATCAAGACAAACTTCATGACTTTTGACGCAAGAAACTGATAGAATTTACTGGCAAATATAAAGCTGCAACAGAATTAAATAAGGAGTAGGAATGAATTGAATTAAGAGTTTGACTATGGACTCTGGGAAACAAACTGAGTGCTTCAGAGGGTAGGGAGTGGGGGATTCGGATAGGCCAGTGATGGGTATTAAGGAGGGCACATATTGGGGGGGAGGAGTTAAGATGGCGGAGGAGGAGGGGACCCCTTTTTTAGCTGGTCCCCTTAGTCGAGCTGGATAGGTACCAGACCAGCCTGAACATCCATGGAATCAGCCTGAGACGCAGGAAGATACATCTGGATCTCTACAAACAAACATCTTCAGCACTGAGTATTGAGGTATGAATTGGAGAGCCGTGAAACCGCGCACAGATATCGGAAGATAAACAGAAGGGGGAGGGAGCTGCTGCATTCGGGCACCGGGAAGTGGTAGCCACCTGAACGGAGGAGCGGGCAGAAACACGGACGTCACCCATGAGAGAACAGACTGAGACCGTGAGCCGGGAAGCGCGCACCACCAGACTGAGGGCCGGAGCTTCGGAGTGCACGGGGGCGGCTGGCAGCTGGCGGGATTAGAAACAAAAAGGACAGAGACGCTCTGGCCCTGGAAGTGAGGGCTGGGATGCCGGATGTGGGGCGCACATCCCGGGAAGCTGCAGGTTGAGCACACCAACAGTAACATGGTTAAAGTGGCCAGAACATCAGTGGAGAACAGTCCATGAACCCTCTGTTCTGAGACAGAGGCTGAGATTCAGCCACTGCTGCTCTGACTCTCAGAAGAGGCACAGCAAACCGCCAGGGAAAGCCGCCAGAGAACAAAAGCCTGGAAACACCAGCTCACAGGGTGCCCATCCCCATCCCCCCTCGCAGGGGGCACAGAGACTCTACCCAAATAGGGTTGCCTGAATATGGGCGTGGCAGGCCCCTCCCCCAGAAGGCAGGCTGAAAAATCAAGAAGCCCACATCCCTAAGATCCCTATAAAACATTGCACACGGCCTGGGTCCCAGTCAACAATCTGGGCTCTGGACAACCCCGCAAACTCTCCTCATCAGAATGACGAGAAGGAGAAGTACCCCCCAGCAAAGAGAAGACAATGAGTCTGTGGCCTCTGCCACAGAACTAGTGGATATGGATATAACCGAATTATCAGAAATGGAATTCAGAGTAACAATGGTCAAGATGATGTGTAGACTTGAAAAAAGTAATAGCAAAAATGTTAATGAGAATATAGAATTTTGAAGGGCAGAAATGAGAGCGAATATGGCAGAAATTAAAAATTCTATGAGCCAAATGCAGTCAAAACTAGAGGCTCTGATAGCCAGGGTGAATGAGGCAGAAGAATGTATCCGCAAATGGAGGATGGGTTAGTAGAAGAAAAGCTAAAATAGAATCTGAACTCAAAAAAATCCACGTGCAGGAATGTAGGCTATGGGAGATTACTGACTCAATGAAACGTTCCAAAGTCAGAATCATCGGCATTCCCGAGGAGGTGGAGAAAAACAGAGGTCTAGAAGAGATATTTGAACAAATTGTAGCTGAAAACTTCCCTAATGTAGCAAGGGAAACAAACATTCATGTCCAAGAGGCAGAGAAGACCCCTCCCAAGCTCAACCATGACAAACCTACACCACGTCACATCACAGTTCAATTCGTAAATATTAGATCCAAGGATACAGTATTGAAAGCGGCCAGGGCAAAGAAATTTCTCATGTACCAAGGCAAAGGTATCAGAATTATGTCAGACCTGTCTACACAGACCTGGAATGAGAGAAACGTTAGGGGGGCTTTAGAGCTCTTTCAGAGAAAAACATGCAGCCAAGGATCCTCTATCCAGCAAGGCTGTCATTCAGAATGGATGGAGAAATAAAGACCTTCCAGAATCACCAGTCATTGGCCAATTTCGTAACCACGAAACCAGCCCTACAGGAGATATTAAGGGGGGTTCTATAAGGTAAAAAGGCCCCAAGAGTGATACTGAACAGAAAGTCACAATCTATAGAAACAAAGAATTTACTGGCAACATGGCATCATTAAAATCATATCTCTCAATAATCAGTCTCAACGTAAATGGCCTAAATGCTCCCATAAAACACCACAGGGTTGCAGATTGGATAAAAAAGCATGACCCATCCATTTGCTGTCTACAAGAGACTCATTTTGAACCTAAAGATACATCCAGACTGAAAGTAAAGGGATGGAATACCATCTTTCACAGCAATAGACCTCAAAAGAAAGCTGGGGTAGCAATTCTCATATCAGACAGATTGGATTTTAAACTAAAGACTAT
>NC_048223.1:40561229-40582109 GCF_002007445.2 Ailuropoda melanoleuca
GCGAGGAGGAAAAATCCCCCGAGCAAAGAAAAGATGAGTCTGTCTTTGGGATCACAGCTTTGTAGTACAGCTCGAAATCCGGCATTGTGATGCCCCCAGCTTTGTTTTTCCTTTTCAACAGTTCCTTGGAGATTCGGGGCCTTTTCTGGTTCCATACAAATTTAAGGACTATTTGTTCCAGTTCTTTGAAAAATGTCCTCGGTATTTTGATCGGGATAGCATTGAAAGTGTAGATTGCTCTGGGTAGTATGGACATTTTAACTATGTTAATTCTTCCAATCCATGAGCATGGAATATTTTTCCATCTTTTTATGTCTTCCTCAATATCTTTCAAAAGTGATCTATAGTTTCTAGGATATAGGTCCTTTACGTCTCTGGTTAAGTTAATTCCAAGGTAACGCATGGTTTTTGGTGTTATTGTAAATGGGATGGATTCCCTAATTTCTCTTTCTTCAGTCTCGTTATTCGTGTATAGAAATGCAACTGATTTCTGGGCATTGATTTTGTATCCTGCCACCTTACTGAATTGTTCTATAACTTCTAATAGTTTGGGAGTGGATTCCTTTGGGTTTTCCATATAGAGTATCATGTCATCTGCAAAGAGAGACAGTTTGACTTCTTCTTTGCCGATTTGGATACCTTTGATCCCTTTTTGTNAGAATGACTCGATAAACAAGGAAATCAAAAATCAATTTAGACAATTCATGGAAATCAACAAGAATGAAAACACAATGGTCTAAAACCTATGGGATACTGCAAAGGCAGTCCTAAGGGGGAAATACATAGCCATCCAAGCCTCACTCAAAAGAATAGAAAAATCTAAAATGCAGTTTCTATATTCTCACCTCAAGAAACTGGAACAGCAACAGAGGGACAGGCCTAACCCACTGACAAGGAAGGAGTTGACCAAGATTAGAGCAGAAATCAATGAATTAGAGACCAGAACCACAGTAGAGCAGATCAACAGGACTAGAAGCTGGTTCTTTGAGAGAATCCATAAAATTGATAGACCACTGGCAAAACTTGTCCAAAAACAAAGAGAAAGGACTGAGATTATTAAAATTATGACTGAAAAGGGAGAGGTCACGACCAGCACCATTGAAATTGCAAGGATTATTAGAAACTTTTATCAACAGCTATATGCCAAAAAACTAAACAATCTGGAAGAGATGGAGGCCTTCCTGGAAACCTATAAACTACCAAGACTGAAACAGGAAGAAATAGATTTCTTAAATAGGCCAATTAACTATGAAGAAATTGAGTGAGTGATAAGCAACCTTCCAAATAACAAAACTCCAAGCCCAGACGGTTTTCCTGGGGAATTCTACCAAACATTCAAAGAAGAAATAATACCTATTCTCCTAAAGCTATTTCAAAAAATAGAAACAGAAGGAAAGCTACCAAACTCATTCTATGAGGCTAATATTACCTTGATCCCCAAACCAGGCAAAGACCCCCTCAAAAAGGAGAATTACAGACCGATTTCTCTAATGAATATGGATGCCAAAATCCTCAACAAGATCCTTGCTAATAGAATCCAACAGTACATTAAAAGGATTATCCATCATGACCAAGTGGGATTCATACCTGGGATGCAAGCATGGTTCAACACTCGCAAATCAATCAATGTGATATATCATATGAACAAGAAAAGAGTCAAGAACCATATGATCCTCTCAATTGATGCAGAAAAAGCATTTGAGAAAATACAGCATCCTTTCCTGATTAAAACCCTTCAGAGTGTAGGAATAGAGGGTACATTTCTCAATCTCATAAAAGCCATCTATGAAAAGCCTACTGCAAGCATTATTCTCAATGGGGAAAAGCTGGAAGCCTTTCCCTTAAGATCAGGAACACGACAAGGATGCCCACTCTCGCCACTATTATTCAACATAGTACTAGAAGTCCTTACAACAGCAATCAGAAGACAAAAAGGGATCAAAGGTATCCAAATCGGCAAAGAAGAAGTCAAACTGTCTCTCTTTGCAGATGACATGATACTCTATATGGAAAACCCAAAGGAATCCACTCCCAAACTATTAGAAGTTATAGAACAATTCAGTAAGGTGGCAGGATACAAAATCAATGCCCAGAAATCAGTTGCATTTCTATACACGAATAACGAGACTGAAGAAAGAGAAATTAGGGAATCCATCCCATTTACAATAACACCAAAAACCATACGTTACCTTGGAATTAACTTAACCAGAGACGTAAAGGACCTATATCCTAGAAACTATAGATCACTTTTGAAAGATATTGAGGAAGACATAAAAAGATGGAAAAATATTCCATGCTCATNCGAAGAAGTCAAAATGTCTCTCTTCGCAGACGACATGATACTCTATATGGAAGACCCAAAAGAATCCACTCCCAAACTATTAGAAGTTATAGAGCAATTCAGTAAGGTGGCAGGATACAAAATCAATGCCCAGAAATCAGTTGCATTTCTATACACGAATAACGAGACTGAAGAAAGAGAAATTAGGGAATCCATCCCATTTACAATAACACCAAAAACCATGCGTTACCTTGGAATTAACTTAACCAGAGACGTAAAGGACCTATATCCTAGAAACTATAGATCACTTTTGAAAGATATTGAGGAAGACATAAAAAGATGGAAAAATATTCCATGCTCATGGATTGGAAGAATTAACATAGTTAAAATGTCCATACTACCCAGAGCAATCTNTCCATTTACAACAGCACCAAAAATCATATGTTACCTTGGAATTAACTTAACCAGAGTTGTAAAGGATCTATATCAAGAAACTATAACTCACTCTTGAAAGACATTGAGGAAGAAACAAAAGATGGAAAAATATTCCATGCTCATGGATTGGAAGAATTAACATAGTTAAAATGTCCATGCTACCCCAGAGCAATCTACACTTTCAATGCTATCCCGATCAAAATACCGAGGACATTTTTCAAAGAACTGGAACAAATAGTCCTTAAATTTGTATGGAACCAGAAAAGGCCCCGAATCTCCAAGGAACTGTTGAAAAGGAAAAACAAAGCTGGGGGCATCACAATGCCGGATTTCGAGCTGTACTACAAAGCTGTGATCACAAAGACAGCATGGTACTGGCACAAAAACAGACACATCGACCAATGGAACAGAATAGAGAACCCAGAAATGGACCCTCGGCTCTTTGGGCAACTAATCTTTGATAAACAGGAAAAAACATCCAGTGGAAAAAAGACAGTCTCTTCAATAAATGGTGCAGGTGAAAATTGGACAGGTACATGCAAAAGAATGAAACTTGACCACTCTCTCACACCATACACAAAAAATAAACTCCAAATGGATGAAAACCTCAATGTGAGACAGGAATCCATCAAAATTCTAGAGGAGAACATAGGCAACAACTTCTATGACATCGGCCAGAGCAACCTTTTTCACGACACATCTCCAAAGGCAAGAGAAATAAAAGATAAAATGAACTTATGGGACTTTATCAGGATAAAGAGCTTCTGCACAGCCAAGGAAACAGTCNGGGGACTTCATCAAGATAAAAAGCTTCTGCACAGGCAAGGAAACAGTCCAAAAAACTAAGAGGCAGCCCATGGAATGGAAGAATATAGTTGCAAATGACACTACAGATAAAGGACTGGTATCCAAGATCTACAAAGAACTTCTCAAACTCAATACACGAGAAACAAATAAACAAATCATAAAATGGGCAGAAGATATGAACAGACACTTTTCCAATGAAGACATACAAATGGCTAACAGACACATGAAAAAATGTTCAAAATCATTAGCCATCAGGGAAATTCAAATCAAAACCACACTGAGATACCACCTTACGCCAGTTAGAATGGCAAAGATAGACAAGGCAAGAAACAACAATTGTTGGAGAGGATGTGGAGAAAGGGGATCCCTCCTACATTGTTGGTGGGAATGCAAGTTGGTACAGCCACTCTGGAAAACAGTGTGGAGGTCCCTTAAAAAGTTAAAAATTGAACTACCCTATGACCCACCCATTGCCCTACTGGGTATTTACCCCAAAGATACAAACATAGTGAAGAGAAGGGCCATATGCACCCCAATGTTCATAGCTGCATTGTCCACAATAGCCAAATCATGGAAGGAGCCGAGATGCCCTTCAACAGATGACTGGATTAAGAAGCTGTGGTCCATATATACAATGGAATATTACTCAGCTATCAGAAAGAACGAATTCTCAACATTTGCTGCAACATGGACGGCACTGGAGGAGATAATGCTAAGTGAAATAAGTCAAGCAGAGAAAGACAATTATCATATGATTTCTCTCATCTATGGAACATAAGAACTAGGAAGATCAGTAGGGGAAGAAAGGGATAAAGAAAGGGAGGTAATCAGAAGGGGAATGAAGCAGGAGAGACTATGGACTATGAGAAACAAACTGAGGACCTCAGTGGGGAGGGGGTGGGGGAATGGGATAGCCTGGTGAGGGTAGTAAGGAGGGCACATTTTGCAGGGTGCACTGGGTGTTATACACAACTTGAATCATCGAACTTTACATCGGAAACCGGGGATGTACTGTATGGTGACTAACATAATATAATAAAAAAACACTAAAATTAAAAAAAAAAGAAATGGTAAAAAAAAAAAAAAAGAGGGCACATATTGCATGGAGCACTGGGTATTATATGCAAATAATGAATCATGGAACACTACATCCAATACTAAGGATGTATTGTATGGTGACTAACATAACATAATAATTATTATTAAAAACAAAAAACAAAACAAAAAATGCTTATGGCAGAAAAAAAGAGTTTTATTTGGGATGTATTAAGTTCAAGATACACATTAGATATCCTGGTGGATCTGGCAAGTGGACACTTGGATTTACATGTCTGGAATTCCCGGGAAAGTTTAATGCCTGAGATACATTTGGAAGTTATCATTCATACAGCTCGTATTTGAAGCCATGAGCACCTTCTTAAGCCTTCTGAATTTCATTAATTGTCTAGATTTATGCAAAGGTAAACAGGATAAATAGTACAGTAGTAATCTGTCTGTGGAGCTTCTATAAGTCAAAGTACAACATCCTCTGGACCTTTGAGATTGAAATCAGTTTACTAGCTTTGCTAAAGGAATTTGATGGGCATAAATGTGTGCATAATACAGGACTATAACCCAAGGAGAGAATATAGACCAAGATCATCAAAGAGCCTTCTTAGAATAAATCAAAAGGACATCTGAAACACACATATGGGGGATGCAAACTATATACACATACATATATACACACACATATATATACATATATATACACACTTGTCATAGGCATTTATACATAATTATTTGAAAAGAATAGAACCCAATTCTATCTTTTTTTAAATTCTCTTAGTTCTCCCTCTCTAACTCAAGACTTTCAGATCTCTCTCTTTTTCTGTCCCTTCCCTGTTCATTTCAAATCAAAAATTTGATTTCTAAGATGACTCTTACCAGACCAAACACTTAGAATTGGGGGAAAGCAGTATTTTTTACAAGCTAACTTGGGATCTTTTATCATTTTTTTAAAGATGACACTTGATTTCTCACCTAATGTGCTAAAGAATGGCAGAGAGGAGGCCTCTAGGGAGAGAATGAAATTTTCATAGCTTAAACACTAAAAATAACAGCCCCATAACACTGAATCTCATTACCAAGAAGCGAACACTCTCGCTCTCTCTTCCACTGTGGTGTTCACAAGATGCCTTTCAGAAGCCCACACATTCACTCCACCCCCATCACACATAAACACAAACACACACACACATATACATACAGCACCAGTTATGCTGTTAGCTCTGGTAAACTTGGAAAATGTGTGTCGGAACTAGATCGTTTTCTTGTCAGGTTATCATAATTTACTGCCCGGAAAATGAGTCTGTGGTTGCAGACCATTTTGTTCCTTATGTGGCAGATTTGGGCAGAGCCGGTGAGAATAATGAATGCAGCTGCATGTCCAGTGTGTTGGGGTGGATGAAGATTCAGACCCAGAGTGAATTAGAGAAAGAGGAAACCTGAGCCAGAGGCACGACCCAGTTCACTCAAGCTTTGTCAGTCACTGTTTACATCATGTTCGCCCATAAAATAGATAATGACAATATTTCCACATATTTCTAAGCTGCTACTCTCTGGGGAAGTCTAAAAGTTCATAGTGGCCTTGTAAATAAGTTCCAAATCTTTAACAGACAATGAAAGAAACATGAAATCGACATTCCTAAAAGCAATGAGCCACGGGGAGAGTTATAGAGCCCACACTGGTACCCGATCTTGCTCTTGCCCTGCTCTGCTCTTGTGCCCTTAAATCCTGTTGTAAGTCCCCTGGGGGAAAGCTGTACCCCACTCCCAGCCCCCAGAATCTTGTCCTAGAGTGTTCCAGGATAAAAAAGACTGCTCTCCGAGCTCTTTCTGCCTCACCAAGGCCCTTCTTCATTGACTTCAGGAGAGAAACATTTCCTTATTGTACCAAGGTCTCAATTAGGAAAATACAGGATTAATATATTCAATTCCATTGACACTTGATGTGCTAGACTTTATAAAATAATTTCAACATCTGCAGAACACTTTAGAGTTTACAAATATCTTCACAACCCTCACCACAGTGAGTGCTTCAACAAGGCTCTGGGAGAAGTAGAGTGGGTATTACTCTCCCATCTTACAAGTGAGTAAGGAAGGCTCAGAGTTTAAGCAGCACAGAAGCCAAGGTCAATGGGAAAGACTGGCAACAGGACACTAACCGGAGGTCCCTGAACTGAGGTCCATCTGAATGAACTATATTAACTTGTCTTTCTTTATGAAGAAAAAACCCCTGGTGTTAGATGGACCTGAATTTGCCACTCAGGCAAACTTATGAATTCCTCCAAGTCAATCCACTAATCTTTAAAATTGATTTATTGTCCCTGCAAAAGCTATTATGACTCAGTGAGCTGGAGAACTGCAGGCAGCAGACACAGAGCTGGGCATGCATTCTGGGAACGTTAACTCCCTTTGTGCTTCTCCCCCACTGCCTGGGCCAGCTTCAATACCCACACTGGTATCATCACCATAATTTTCACTCTGATGGTGATGACACCTCTCCTGCCTCCCATGCTTACTCTGTACCAGGCACTGCGCTGAGTGCATTCCAGGCACTCCTCTATTTAATCCTTGCCACAACTCTCTGAAGTAGCCTTATTATCTGCCTTATTGGAAAGCCTGGAAAAAACTAATTCTCAGAGCAGTCATGAAACGTCGTATTGTCCCAACCTCAGTCACTTTGGTACGCTGCCTCAACACCCAGGTCTCCTACTGAGCACAATTTTCTCTGCTAGCCTCAGAGATCCGCCCTTCCACCCTCTGTTCTCATGACCTGGTCCTCATTTGCCCTGAACCACCATGTAATGAGACCAATAAATAGCTTCTAGGACCTGGGCTCACAGGGCTCTCATCAAGAGTTGCCAGATTTAACAAATAAAAATTCAGAATATTCAGTTGAGTTTGGATTTCAGAAAAGCAACGAACTATTTAAGTATGTCCCAAATATTGAATGATATACTGACTTGCATGTGACCCATTTATACTAAAAAAAATTATTGATTGCTTACCTGAAATTCAAACTTAACTGGGCATCCTGTATTTTATCTGGTACCCTTAGGCACTTCCCATACCATAACAACCTCTGTCTATTCTGTGTACCCCATGTCTGTCCACCCTCTTCCTCAAACCACACTGTGGTAGTTTTCTGTTACATCAGTAGATTTTAGGGGACCATGCCTCGAGTACTCTGATTTTTGTAGTTCCCTTTTCTTGAATCTGGACCAACCTATGACATTAGCAAGAACACAGTGCAATTGATTCTGTGCCCGTTCTGAACCCAAGACTTCAGGAGTTTCTGTGTTTGCATTCTTGGAAGTTCTAAGCTCTCATGTAAGAATTCTTCCCACCCTCTTTGAGACACTGCATGGAGAAGTCATATTATGGACAGAGGCCCCAAAACTGAGTGAAGGAAAACCAAGGAATGCAGTTGATGGCAAGAATCAAAGCCAAACATGTCGTCTTAGTCAAGTCATTCCACCCGGACCCTAGCCATTTGAACCATCAATGATCAAGTATCAGACATGTGAGAGAAGAGGGTATTCCAGCCCCAGGAAACTCAAGTGAAACAGCGATATTCAATCCCCACTGTGCCTGGTCCAAATTCCAGAACTTCATAACCATGAGAAAGTAATGACACTTTCTACTACTAAGTTTTAGGGCGGTTTGTTATGCAGCAATAGGTAAGTGAAACACATTCCTAAGCATTTTTTTCTATAAAGTTTAGGGGTTAACATAAGCACCCAGTTCAATCCACTTATTACCATGGATTCCCCCAACCCCATCTTTCAATCTCTGATTCTAGATCCAAACTCCTTCTGTAATTGTAATTTTAAAGGCTGCTGGAGCTTGTATTTGCAGTTACAACTATGAACTAAGATGTGATAGGGCACAGTGGGCAGTGATCTTGTTCTGCAGCATAGCAGAATAGCCTAGCACCAGCCCACACCAAGGGAGGCAATAGCAGAACAAGGCTGAGAGAAGATTGCCTGGCACCTGCCTGTTCTCAGCTGGGGCTTCTGCCAACCCCATTAGTTTTGTGCTTACATAATCATAAAGTCCACCTACATACCTTTCAAAAGAAAAATTCCAGGAACTGTAGGCCATAATATACATCTGAATTATTACCTGGGTTAGTACACTGAGGGGTGGGTTGATTAAAAACACAGTGAGAAAAAGTGTGAGCAGCATTGACAGGAAAACACAAGACTTTCTAATATTGATTCACAGTTTAAAAAATAATGCCTTTATTTGACCCCCAAAATTGGCTAAGTTATATCCTATGCTTCATGTTTAACGTCCAATACACTGATTAGGCTTGATTTCAGTGGAAGATTTCTGTATAGAATATTAAGAAGAGAAATTCGTAATTCCCCAGAATTAGGGTTGATGTCACTGGGCCCTTAAAATACATATATCAACAGAAAATGTATCGAGGGTAAAAACCTTTTGACAGAATTAGTTAATGCTGCTGGAAAGGAAACCTCAGAGGGAAGACTTTCAAAAGAGAGAGCATTGGCTTGAAGTCTTTGCATTAAACCATAACATAGTTACTAGAGAGTAAGAAATTAACTTGAGATATGGCAGTTCTTTTTAAAGAATAAAAAAATCCCTTCATTTTGACTTAATTGATTTCTCCAGAGTAGACTTGTCATGAAGGAAACTGCCCTGTGGCTGGATCCTTTAATCGAAGGCGTATTCATTCAAGTGCCTCTTATTTGCCAAGCACCATGATTGGTTCTGGGGACTTCAAATAAGTAGCACATGGTCCTGGACCTCAACAAGTATACTGGTTCACACAGGAGCCACAGGTGAAAGCAGACTCTTCACATGGACTGCTGACAGACTGCTGACATACGTGGGGAGATAAAGGAGGAAGTGGGATGGTCAGCCAAAGTGTCACAGAGCTATAAGACCAATTCTGCACTAGGCCTGAGACCTCTCGGACTTACGTAATTCAGGAGACTGACTCTCCATGTGACCTTAAGAAAGCAGGTGAGTCTGTAAGGAGATCATTGGCTAGCTTCATCTAAACGCTGATTATTTCCCATGGCATTGAATTCATGGTGTCAGACAGAACTGGATTCAAATAATAGCTTTGGACATATTACCACCTTTCGAGACTCGGTTTCCTCACTGTAAAATGGAGATGATGGCATTTACTTCACAGGGTTTTTGTCAACTGCACATGAGAGAGGGACAATTTAGATCAGGTTCCTCAGAAGCAGAACTAAAGCCTAGGATTCATGGACAAGTGACTTATGAAGAAAATGTTCCCAGGGAGTCCAGCAAGGGAGTGGAGGAAGCAGGACAGGGAGGAGGAAGAAGTCAAGTGAGCTGCCATTTCGGGAGAAACATGCAAAAATTGACCTCAGCCTGACTCTACAGGGAGGTTCTGGAATGTGTTATGTCCCAGAGTTTGTCCCCACTGGAGGCGATGGAGCAGGACCTTCATATTCCTTCATTTGTCAGTCACCAGCTAAGAGACACTACAGGGCTGGAAGGGAACCCTACACTTGCAGGCACTACCAACTCTGCACACTTGAGCAAAGTAACTCCCACAGCAGAGCACAGTCTGCCAAAGATAGCCCCTGAGACTGGCTGTTGGGAAGGAAATCCCACTGAACCTGGGGAATAGACGCACAGACATGGCAAAGGTACCCAAGGGAGTCTGGGTGCAGCGCCAGTAACATTCACTTCAATCTGCTCTTTCAGACACACAGTAGCTACTCAGTAAATGGCCCTTTCTCCTTTTATCTAGAAGGGAGTTGGGGGGGAAGGGTGGCACACACATTTCCACTTTTTGCACATTGCAGTCAAGGCAAGTCTGTAGGCTCTTATTTGAAGTTCAGAATCATGTTTTATGGCAATACACTGAGATGTTCAAGTGTGCAGAAAAACCCACCCAGGTCCAAGGAAAAAAAAGAAGTGTGAATCAGTGACACACTCTCAGGGGCTATTGCCCTTCAATCCCTCAGTTTCTCCTCCAGCAATTCCCTAGTAGACTGGAAGGGTCCCTTTCACCACTGTTTTACCACCGTCTTACCAGCAGGGCAAAAAGTAGTTAACAAGGGATGAGGTAAGCAGGCAATGTTGGCACATCATAGACACTCATGGGTTCCCTGCCCCAGTGAGAGGCATTTTGGTTCATTGTGCTGCAGTGACTGGGTTTCCACACCAAGACATGCCCTTTACTTCTCACTCTGTGCAGGGTCAATATCTGGCCCCATCCACTTCTCTTAGCGGTGACTGCCTTCCCAAAGCTAGACCAGACCTCTCATAACTTGGGAGGGATTGGTGCCCAAATGAAAGATAGCACATAGTTCAAAGGAGCCCTGTGTCCTAAACAAAGAGGGAAGAGAGGGGTCAACACAAATCTGGGGCTTCAGCAAAGGCGCCTAGGAAGAGCTGAGGTCTACTGAAAGTCTGGTTTGGGCCAGGATCTCTTATTTCTTGGGTTTAAAAACTCATTTTAGTAGCTATAGCCAAGCATCTTTTTATGAGAGAACAATTTCTGCTTAGGAAACTAAGCAGACTACATTGTCTGGGGAAGTTGAGACCCAAGACCCTAAGAGCTTGGTCCATAAGAAGACAAGCAATTTAAGAAATCATTCAGTTATTCTACCTGTAACTTAAGCATTTGGAGGCTAGAGCCAGTGAGGAGAGAAGGATTTGGAAAGGGGAGACAGAGAATAAGACACAAGGCTGCTTCTTTCCAGGACTAATGCCAATCCCTTAAGCCTCTTGATCTCCAGGCTCTTCTCACTGGAATGGTCCTGTCCCCAAGCCTGTAACTATGACCCAACCCAAGATATTTGTCCAGGCCCTGCCTCTACCTGAAGCCATAGCCTCCTGTGTCCTAAGAATCCCATTCCAGCAATTTGAGCCCCATCGTGCCTGGACAGGGCCCAAGGTGCCCATGGCTTCTAAACAGCATCAGGAACCCCACCATCCATGGCCTTGCATGGCCAAGTGGGCTCTCAATTATACCAATTCTTGTCTGTCACTCCGGACACCTGATGATGAACAGAGCACCTGCCTCTTGCCATTAACATTGCTTTAGGCTGGAGCATGCACCTTGAGAAATGACCCATGTCCAAGGCCTCCTGCAGACAAGCAGCCTGTGCCTGTCTTCCTGCTGGCTCTCTACTACTGATATTTTATTCTGCTTTGCTTTCAAATGAGGTGTTTATAAAATGCTGCTAACCCCAAAAGACTCTAAATGCTTGGGAGCATGAACTGTATTGTTTTCATCTCTGCCCTGCCACAGCCCTCATGCCATCAGCCAGTGGCATTGCTCCCAGGGCAAGCCAGGGCCTCTGATCCATTCTGCGTAAGTGGAGTCATGGATCAAACTGACATCCTCTTAAATTATAATTCCATCTGGGGTTCAGAAAGTGGGGAAATGGGTGTCAAGTACATTAATTCACCCTTTCTAGAGGTATTTGGCAATAATTATCAAGGGCCCTAGTGTGCATGCCCTTTGATCTCATAATTCCTCTTTGGGAAATGTACCTACAGGAAAGCACAAAGTTTCACGTGTGAGGAAATTCTTGTAAGGAAATAATTATGATAGTGAAACCTGGAAATAGCTTACAAGTCCAATAACAGAGAGAAAACAAGTTTTATTATACACAAATGATGAAATATTTTGTAGACATTAAAAGCTAATATTTGGAAAATAATTATTGGTGAAGGAAAATGTTCATTATGTGTGTATATATATATATAACTTATATATAAAATTATAATTTTATCTCTCCAAAATGACATAAATATATAAATATACCAAAATATGAGATTGTGAATACACATTTTTATTGTTTCATAATTAGAAAAAATAAATATTATCAATTTTTTATCAAAAAGGTAAGCCATTGAGTCAAGGTCATCAAAAGGCAGATAAAATATTTATTTAATGGCCAATTACTGAGAAGCTCCTACATGGCTAGGAACTGTGCTAGAATCTGGAAACTCTAAGATTAATAGAACTCCCTTTCTTTTTCTCCCCCAGCTTTATTGTTGTATACCTGACAAATACAAAATTGTATACATTTTAAGTGTATAATGTGATGATTTGATATACACCTTCCACAATTAAGCTAATACTTAAATCACCTCACATAGTGAACTCTGTGTGTGTGTGTGTGTGTGTGTGTGTGTGTGTGTTAAGAACACTTAAAATTTATTCTTTCAGCAAATTTCAAGTATAGTTATTATGGTCACTATTCTTTGCATCAGATTCCTGAACTTATTCACCTTATAACTGGAAATTTGCATCCTTTGGCCAACATTTCACCATTTCCCCCACATACACACTCCCACGCAATCCCCTGGTAATCACCATTCTACTGCATGCTTCTATGAGTTAAATTTTTTTAGATTCCACATATAAGTGACACCATACAGTATTTCTCTTTGTCTGGCTTATTTCATCTAGCATAATGCCCTCAAGTTTCATCCATATTGTCACAATTGACAGAATTTCCTTCTTTTTCATAGTTATTCCATTGTGAAGAATATTTCTTTATTCATTCATCCTTTGATGGACACAGGTTGTCTCTATGTCTTGGTTAGTGTGAATAGTGCTGCAATGAACACGGGAGTGCAGATCTCTTTGAGATACTGACGTTTTTCCTTGACTCATACACCCAGAAGTAGAATTGTTGGATCATATGATAGTTCTATTTTTAGTACGGTTTTCCATAGTGGCTGCACCAATTTACATTCCCACCAGCAGTGCACTAGGGCTCCCTTTTCTCCACATCCTCATCAACACTTACGTTTTGTCTTTTTGATAGTAGCTCCTAACAGGTCTGAGGTGATGTCTCACTGTGGTTTTTATTTGCATTTCCATGATGATAAGTTACTACTGAGTTGTATGAGTTACATTTTACATATTAACCACTTATCAGATATGTGGTTTGCAAATATTTTCTCCCATTCTATAGGTTGCTTTTTCATTTCTCTAATTATCTCCTTTGCTGTGCAGAAGATTTTTAGTTTGATGTCCCGCTTATTTATTTTTGCTTAATAGAACCCACTTTCTACTTAATAGAGTTCACTCAATGCAACAGAGGTTGATTTATCATCTGACAATGACCATAAAATGTGTTTAACATGGTGGGAGCACAAATGAGGGAATTTTGGCTTTGTTGGAGGAAGTATTAGAAAAGCTTTACAGAGGAGGTGATACTCCTTCAGGTATCTTCATTCCTTTATTTTATCAACAACTACATTCCAAACACCAACAATGTCCCAGGAACTGTGCTGGATATTGAAATACAATGATGAACAAGCTCATGGCTCCTCCCCTCAAGGACGTCACTAGCCAGTGTAGGACTGAATGCCTTCAAGGGTGAAGGTGCATTTGCCTCCTTGCAAGTTTCTGGCTGATGATCACCATTACCCCAGTTCTTCCCATCATTTCAGCTTGAGTATCCAGACTTCTGTCTTAGTATCCAAATTCTGCCCCCCCCACCATGTCCCATATATCTAACTAATGGCTCCTGTCAATAGGACAGCTCTGTTATCTTAGGTTGCGTTTAAAATCCCTGGTCCCTAGCTCTGACCATCCCTTTGTGTCTACTCTAGAGATGCCAGCCTCGGCCTCCCTGTAGAAAATTCACTTTCAACAGTACTGCCGCGTGCACAGTGGGCTACAAAACCTCACTCCTGGTTATATCTGATGGATGGGAAAGGACCCTAGATACGAGCTGAGCCAATCAGGTTCTCCCAGGAGTTTGGAATGGAACACACAGGCTTGTGAGCAGTCTCCATTTGAATACTCCTGGACGGCACTATACGGCAGGGTCAGAAATGGCCTCTTTTTTTGGCCTGAAGCACTGAGTGTTAGAGGAATCAAGCCCACAGGAAGAGAGAACTGGTGCCCAGAGAGCAGGGCACCTTGTAGGGGAATTATGCAGTGAACTGATATGTTGCCATCTCCTGCATTTGGATTCTGGAAAATGTCTCCCCTGTTATTCTCTGTTTCACAAAAGCTTATTTGAATGGGTTTCTCCTCCCTGCAAAAGATACTCTGATTAAAATGATCTCCAAGAGGTTTCCTGAAACCCTTAGAGGATCACACAAATTTACTGAGACCCTCTGTTTATATCAAGACTGGGTCATGCTCTGAGCCTTGCACAAGACACATGCTCAATAAATAATTGTTGTCTGAATGAACGTAGAAATGAAAAGCTGCCCCGAAGGGTCTTCTCTGGCTGCCTGAGAGTCCTCATTTACCTGTCTGACATCCACAGCACTACAAAGAAAGTGGTCACATGGGCTCATGCACAGCTTGGATTCTTGCCTCAAACTTATTCCAGTAATCATTGAACACCTGTTTTCTTTGGCAGTCCGGGTTGCACTGAGCCATGCCAGTGGATATTAGAGTTCTTCTCTGCTCCCAGTCTCTAGTGAATGATGGCTTTTGTGACAAGGAAAATGCTCAGTGTTCTCTTGAGTCCCATCAACAGTCAGAACTGTAAGGATTGGAGCACAGAATCAAGCACAGACAGCCCACAAGTGAAGATTTAGTTCCTGGTTAACAGGAACAGGCTTCACAAGTAGTTTTGGAAATGAGGTCAAACCCATTTGTTTCCAGATGGTCCCAGACTACAAAAAAATTCAAAGGGTAATGGAAAATTTTCAGGCATCATATGGTCATTCATCATATCTAACCAGCACTTTGATTCCTGAAATGTTGGATATATCTGTCATGAAGTTAGCTGTCCCATATAAGTGGACTTTATTTTTTTCAAAGTAAAGAAATACCTTTCTATTCAAGGATTCATAAGGCACATCTCCCTTTCCAGAATAATCACTCCTTCCCTGTTGTTGTCACAGTTCATTTTCATATAGATTTATGTATATGCATATATTATATATGTGTACATACATGTATGTATATGTATATCACAAATATATGCTAATATGTATACATATATTAGCATTATTTTTTCTTCTTTGTATTATTCATTTAACAATATTTATTGAGCACCTACTATTTGTCAAACTCTCTTCTGGACACAGAGATAGAGAAGTGAGAAAAACAAACTCCCCTGCTTTCACAGAGCATATATTCTAGTTGGCATCTAGAGGGAAAAAGACAATAAACAAACAAAAAAAGAAATATATATGATTAGGGAGAAAAATAATTCAAATTATGTAGTTATAAAGTTCCCAAGTAAGAGGGAGTTGCTATCTTATATAGGATACTCAAGGAAGAACTCACTGAAGTTGTGACATCTGGAGGAGATCTGAAGGAAGTCTGGAAGTCAACCTGCTTATATCCAGGGAAAGAACATTCTAGGCAGAGGGAACAGCAAGTGCAAAGGCTCTGAGGCAAGAGATGCTTGGAGTGGAGTGTTTTAGTGTTCCTATGTTTTAGGAAAAGGAAGGAGTGGAGTGAGTAAAGAGAAGAGAATAGAACATGAAATCATAGAAGTGTATGCAAATACTTCCTACTAGACCGTGAATTCTAAAAAGCAAGAACAATGTCTTATTCATCTTTATTCCCTCCCTAGCTCTTCCTACAGCTCCTGGCATATACGAGTGTTTTAATAAATGTTAGTTGTAGTTATAAGTGAATGCACAGTTTACCTATGCTTTGTGTCATATCTAGTGCATTCCTTTAATTATTAGGAAGTAAAGAAATTAAATTTAGCTTTCATTTCCTTTAATACTGAACTATGTTTAATTCCTGAGGCAGCAGATATGACTCTATTTAGATGATGAGTGGTTGGCTGGCTGGATGTTTGGATGTTTGGATGGATGGATGGATGGATGGATGGATGGAGCAGCAGACTTAGATATACAGATGTCAGATTTAAGCAAAACCCTAGAACCTTACCATGATACGTCTGCACACATGACCATGATTCAATGAGCTTCTCAGTTTATCTTTCACCTGTCTATGTATAATTTTTATCCACCAAGTGATGCAGCATGAGAAGTGCAAGTCACCAGCATAAGTGGGTGAGATTATGGTTTGCTAAAAGCACCGCTGTCTCAGCTAAAGAATGTTGTACTGTTGTCACTTGAATATAAATGCTGTTCTGGGCATCTTTATCTCCCTGGCCTTGAAGGGTTATCACTCTGACTCAGTGATTCTGACTTATCTCCTGATTGCATCTCGTGTCTTTTTTTCCCCACATTCCTGGATGACTCGTAGGAATTTCCAGCATAACATTATGTTATGTGTTCCAACACAACACTAACAGGTAGGGCTCAGCTGACTTAATTGTGCATAGACCCGTATAAATGCACCACAGGCCATTGGGACACACCAGATTCTTAGCCAAGGTTTCTTCTCTTGTTTCTTTTGTCTTGTTGTTGGCCAAGCCTAAGGCCCTCTTTAACTAATATGAGTAAATGAATGAGCAAGCTGAGGTCCAGTCAGATCTTGCAAGGAGAAAATAGAGACGATTAGTTCGAAATTGTTAAGTTGAAGTGGAACAAGTTTTTAGTTAATTTTTAATTTTTTTATTTCAGGATTTCAAGAAGAAAACACCTGGCTCTTCATATGTAAACAAAGTCATTTCCTTCTATGAAATTGGTGAATACATTTGCTCATGTAGTTATTATGACAGATCTAAGGACATTCATTGACATGTTGAGCTAGACTGTGAGTTCTAATAAGAGTGTCAAAAGTAAATATGGTACGTTCTCCTTTAAAAATACTCTGGAAATGTTTCCTCTGTCTCACATAGGATAAAATTCTAATCTGTACCCCTCACCAAGTATTCATTCACACCATGCTGTGTATCATGGAGGCTCCTTACAAACCATGACTAGTATCCAAATACAAGACTTTTTTGAGAAATTTCTCTGGACTATGATTGCTAGGGAAAATGTGTCTTCTGCATTACTGGTCTACTTCTTTTTATTGGACAATAAGAAATATACAAATTAGATGAAATGGATTTTGTTAGGCTTTTTGCCTGCTTGTCTTTTGTTTGTTCACCTTGTCTTTTAAGAAAATCAAAGCCTGAGCATTAAACTCTATTTCATTACCCCTCATCCCAGTTTTCTGGTATAATTATCCAGTCCTTACTGACACTACATGATTTCTGATCTTCATTTAGCTTTTTTTCAGCTTTCCCATTGTTATAAGCTTTACACTCATGTTCAGGAAAATTTAAGGATGGCTCCATGAGAAATAGAAAAAAAATTATGGTTAGTAAGCAAAGAGTTATGTGATGTACTGCTCTAAAATGTGGGGGTCTGAGTCATGTAGACCTGAATTCAAATATCAGCGTCAACGATTACTCAAAGTGTGAACCTGATTGAGCAAATTGCTTACATTTTCTGAACTTCAGTTTCTTTATCTGATAAATAGGATGATGATAATTAAATACCAAAAGTATTAAATAAGATCGCACACTGAAAATGCTTAGAATCCATTCTAGCACTTTGTAAACGTCCAATAAATAATATCGCCATGTGAACAAATAAAAGCCATTGAGAAGCAACTCCAATTTACACAATGTATGAAAGTATTTCTTAAATATAGGAGAGCAACTGAAAGTTCCCACTTTATAACGGGTTTGGTTTAAATCCCAGCTCCATAATCTACTCTGTAACCTCAGGCAAGTTCCCCTATGCCTCTTTATGCCTCAGTTTCCTAACAGCAAATGAAAGTGAGAACAATGTCTACCTCACAGGGTTATTTTAAGAAGGTAACACAGTACAGGTGCTTTAAAGGGTGTCTGGAATACAGTAGCCACTCAATAAATGTTACTACCACTTCTACAACTGTAATAATAATAATAATGAGTAGTAGTAGCAGCAGCAACTGACTCCTAGATTCAAATTAAAATTTCAGAAGCAACTACTCCATTTTGGACAAGAAAAACCTAAAACAGTAAACACAGAAAACTGACTTGGTCTGGGAATACGGAGATATTTTTCCTGGGTTTGTTTTCACTTACACATCGGGAGCTTTTTTGTTAATAACACAAGAGACAAATATTTGTATGGAAATCCATGAGCAACAAAAGCCCAGAAAGGTATACATTGCAACTTATCTATGACAGAAAGGAATTGTTGGGGAAGATGCCTCTCTCTTATATGTATCTCTTCTAGAGTCGAGAACCAAGTGAATTGAAATAGCCCAAAACCTCCTCATTATTGAGTCCTTGTATTTTAATTTCATTTTACTCTTTGCAGTTTTCATATTTAGCCACCACCTCTTTTGATCCTCAGGGTGAGCCAAAAATGAGAGCAGGACAGGTGCAATTATTATCAATAATAAAGTGAGTAATCAAGTGAACTGACTATCTTGGTGCCGCCCAACTGGTAAGTGACTGACATGACTTCAAATCCAACCATCTCCTTTCCTCAAACTATGCACCTTGCCCTAAACCAGACCTCCACGCCAGAGCAGTTTCATCTGCAAGAAATCCCACGGCAACCATCAGCACCTCTATAGAGAAGACTCCAGATGCTTCAGCTTCAGTCAGCTTTTCTCCAGAAAGGTGCCTCCCCCTGTATCTCTCAGAAAAGGAATTGTGGGAGAACAGGGTGCCCCTTTCCTTTTGTTCCTTGTGCGTCTTGTTTCCGCAGACAGCCCCGTCATCCCCAAGCTGTCGAGTAAGTACCCAGCAGCAGCAGTAAAGGAAGAGAATCTTCATCCCTGGTACTTAAAATGGAAAACGGAAGCACATAATCACAGGATTGGGAACAGTTGAATCTAGGGATGCTGAAAAACCCTTTAGAACAAGTTGCCAAATCATTTGACTTCATTGAAATCTTTTTTCTTATTTAAACCAATCTGAATTATAAGAGATATGTAATTAAAACCATGATTTTCTCTACTCTAATGAATAGCTTCTGCTGTCTAAAAAAAAAAAAAAGGAGAGCCTCTAAAAGATACCTGTGGCTATTCTAGCCCTTAGGAGGAGGGAAAGGCCTCTGGTGCCATCCAGACCCAGATTGCTTGGAAACAGACCATGCACGTGGGTTGGGCTCTGGGCTGGTTATTAAGCTACTGTCTCTCAGCGCCACCCACCCTTCTGTTTCCTGGTTTATAATTCTGAGGCTGGACTCCAGAGATAAAATTCTCCTTTGCCATCTGGCTTCCTGTTAGGATCTGCCAATAAAGAGTGTGAAAGAGAGACAGCAAGCCTGGAGGAAGAAGAAGGGATTTGCTCCTTGCTGTTGACTTCCTGTGCTGCCAGTCACCTGAGCAATGGCTCTCCACCCCAGCAGCAGCAGTTAATTCCTGATCCCTTTGTTCCATATTCCCACATGTCTAATCCAAGCTTCTAGGTTTTAATAACCCCAACCGCTTCTTTTTGCTTCCCTTGCCCAAGGGCGATAGATGTTACCTGCAACTACTACATCTTTCTTCAATCATAGTTCTTCAATCACAGTTTTCCAAATGCTTGGAATTCCCTAAGTTAAATTATCTCTTTAAAATAACTGGTGTAGTTGGTTCCCCTTCTCCTGATAAGACACTGCATTCTGCAATGCAGTTATAGATCAAATTGATGAAATCTAGTACCTTCCATGATACATGATTTTACTGAGGGCATGAATAAAGGACTCAGTAAATAACTTTGGGAAATGTTGGGCTAAACAAAGACAGTTTCATTTACTGCAGGATTTCTCAGGCTTTTGATCTCCTAATATGTTTGTGAATCCCAAAGACAAAGTTACAAATTTCAGCCATCCCCCTAGATCACATTTGATTCATCTTTTCATTTATCCAATACCTATACATCTAATCAGATATTTACATTCCCTCAAACCTCTTCCTCCCTCTTCGTTCCTCCCCCTAGGACCCTAGTCCTAGCCCTCATTGCCTTCATCTGCCAGCCTCCAACCTGACCACCTTGCCTTTCTCCACACCCCACACCCCCACCCCAGTCAGCCCTCCAGAGGAGAGGCGAGAAACCTATAGATCAAGCCAACCAGCTGCCTGTTTCTTCATAGCTAATCAGCTAAGAATATTTTTTAATTTTTTTCTGTGCTTACATTTAAATGGTTATACAAATACCCACATAGTAGCTTCTATGTTTCCTCTTGGCCTTTAAAGCCTCGAATATTTACTCTCCAGCACTTTAAGAGAAAGTTTACTAACCCCACCTTCACCCTCCTGTCAGATGCATTTATCCTAAATCACTTCTATGTTTTGTGATGCCTTCTCACAAGTTGCTTTCCCTTGTTTAGCTTGAATGTTTAGAAAACTATGAACAAGGAAAATAATCTCATGAAACACTCTTTTTTTTATTTTTTTATTATATTATGTTAATCACCAAACAGTACATCCCCGGATTCCGATGTAAAGTTTGATGCTTCATTAGTTGCGG
>NC_048223.1:40582209-40585731 GCF_002007445.2 Ailuropoda melanoleuca
TGTATCACATTGATTGATTTGCGAGTGTTGAACCATGCTTGCATCCCAGGTATGAATCCCACTTGGTCTCTCATGAAACACTCTTACTCGCTCAAGTAGGGATGTGAGGTCCTTCTTTTAGGTTTTGGAAAAGAAGAAGATTGCTGTCACCTCCTGACTCCAGAAGAATCAGGGAACAACGTAAGTGTATAAAGTCCCTTTCTGGGGATACAATGATGTATACTAAATAGTGATCAAACAGGAAGAATGACCGCTTTTGTCAAAGCAGAATCGCTGGGCAGGAAGGGGTAGGTACAGATGGGGATGTGGTTATAAATGTTTAACAACTGGCTTTCCAGGAAGCAAGGCATGGGAGGAAAGAAGCCCTGCCCTGTAGCATCTGCTGATTTCTAGGGTATAAATCCTCCCATCATGCTGGTTTCAAGTTACCAGTGTGACATCATTGGATGCAGAGTTGGGAAGAGACACACTATGAGCTTTCATTCTAGTGTGCCAGGAATAGGGCAGGAACCAAAGCAGGAAGAGTAAAGTCCCATTTCTCTGAGCCTCTGTACCCTGACCCCTGAGGGGAAAGACCAAGCACATAGAGTGATGATTTGGAGTCAAGTCGACAGCTGATCCTTGGTGCCAGTCTGAAGTTTAAGAAAACTATATCATCTGCTCTCTTTGCAATGCCATTTCTTCCAGAGAACAAGGGAGGTCCACCTTGTCCCTATGCTGAAATTCCTTCAATTTCTGCCACAGTAAGAAATGCTCTTAAGAAAGAAATCAAGCAGGGGCATCTGGGTGGCTCAGTAAGTTAAGCATCTGCCTTCAGGACAGGTCATGATCTGGGGTCCTGGGATCAAGTCCTGCGTCAGTCTCCTTGCTCAGCGGGGAGCCTGCTTCTCCCTCTGCTTGCCACTCCCCCTGCTCTGCTCTCTCTCTCTCTCTGACAAATAAATGAATAAAATCTTAAAAAAATAAAAGAAAGAAATCAAGCAAATATGAACTTATCTACCCCATGGGCCAAATGCCAGACATCAGATCCTGTCCTGGAGTCATGTTCCATTAGGAAGTGAAAAGGGAAGAAAACCAAATACTTGTTGTGACAGGCATCAGAAAGAGGGAATAAAAAGGAAGGGAACTAACTTCTATCAGATGTCTGCTTCTTGCTAGACAAGAAGTTCAGAGGTCCCTGAGTTTGGAAGGAATAAAATTCACCTTTTTTCCCCACTGTTCCTTAACTAATCTAGCATTTTCTTCATTTCCAAAGGTAGGCTGCAAACCCACAATATGGTTTGTCAACAACAGAAATCACAGATATTTTCATGTATTGGGAGATGCATTAAAATATCATTCATGTGCTTCACTACTTCAAAATTTTGGTAGTTACAGACCCTCAGCTTGATCTTCTAACTTTTTTTAATAATTTTTTTTATGTTATGTAAAACACCATACAGTATATCCTTACTCCTTGATGTAGTGTTCGATGATTCATTATTTGCCTATAACACCCAGTGCACCATGCAATATGTGCCCTCCTTAATACCCATCACCAGCCTATCCTAATCCCCAATCCCCCGCCCCTCTGAAGCCCTATGTTTGTTTCCCAGAGCCCATAGTCTCTCATGGTTCATTCCCCCTTCTGTTTACACCCCCTTCATTCTTCTTCCTTCTCCTACTGATCTTCCTGTTTCTTATGTTCCACAAATGAGTGAAACCATATGATAATTGTCTTTCTCTGCTTGACTTATTTCACTTAGCATAATCTCCTCCAGTCCCGTCCATGTTGCTACAAATGTTGGGTAATCTTTCTTCCTGATGGCTGAGTAACATCCCATTGTATATATGGACCACATCTTCTTAATCCAGTCATCTGTTAAAGGGCATCTTGGCTTCTTCCACAATTTAGCTATTGTGGGCAATGCTGCTATGAACGTTGGGGTGCATATGGCCCTTCTCTTCACTACATCTGTATCCATGGTGGAAATACCCAGTAGTGCAATTGCTGGATCAGAGGGTAGCTCTACTTTTAACTTTTTAAGGGACATCCACACTGTTTTCCAAAGTAGCTGTACCAACTTGCATTCCCACCAACAGTGTAAGAGGGATCCCCTTTCTCCACATCCTCTCCAAGTATCTGTTCATATCTTCTGCCCATTTTTATGATTTGATTATTTGTTTCTCGTGTATTGAGTTTGAGAAGCTCTTTGTAGATCTTGGATACCAGTTTTTAAGAACATTTTTTCATGTGTCTGTTAGCCATTTGTATGTCTTCATTGGAAAAGTATCTGTTCATATCTTCTGCCCATTTTTATGATTTGATTATTTGTTTCTCGTGTATTGAGTTTGAGAAGCTCTTTGTAGATCTTGGATACCAGTTTTTAATCTGTAGTGACATTTGAAAATATCTTCTCCCATTCTGTGGGCTGACTCTTAGTTTTTTTGACTGTTTCCTTGGCTGTGCAGAAGCTTTTGATCTTGATGAAGTCCCCCAAGTTCATTTTTTGTTTCTCTTGCCTTTGGAGATGTGTCATGAAAAAAGTTGCCGTGGCTGATGTCAAAGAGGTTGCAGCCTATGTGCTGACTCTTAGTTTTTTTGACTGTTTCCTTGGCTGTGCAGAAGCTTTTGATCTTGATGAAGTCCCCCAAGTTCATTTTTTGTTTCTCTTGCCTTTGGAGATGTGTGCATGTAGCTGTCCAATTTTCCCAGCACCATTTATTGAAGAGACTGTCTTTTTTCCACTGGATGTTTTTTCCTGCTTTGACTTTAGTTGCCCAAAGAGCCGAAGGTCCATTTCTGGGTTCTCTATTCTGTTCCAATGGTCTATGTGTTTGTTTTTGTGCCAGTACCATGCTGTCTTTGTGATCACAGCTTTGTAGTACAGCTTGAAATCCGGCAACCTGATGCCCCCAGCTTTGTTTTTCCTTTTCAACAATTCCTTGGCATTTCGGGGCCTTTTCTGGTTCCACACAAATTTAAGGGCTGTTTGTTCCAGCTCTATTTAAGGGCTGTTTGTTCCAGCTCTTTGAAAAATGTCATTGGTATTTGATCAGGATGGCATTGAAAGTGTAGATTGCTCTGGGTAGCATAGACATTTTAACTATGTTTATTTTTCTGATCCATGAGCGTGTAATATTTTTCCATCTTTTTGTGTCTTCTTCAATGTCTTTCAAGAGTGATCTATAGTTTCTAGAATATAGATCTTTTAAGTCTCTGGTTAACCTGATGCCCCCAGCTTTGTTTTTCCTTTTCAACAATTCCTTGGCATTTCGGGGCCTTTTCTGGTTCCACACAAATTTAAGGACTATTTGTTCCAGTTCTTTGAAAAATGTCCTCGGTATTTTGATCGGGATAGCATTGAAAGTGTAGATTGCTCTGGGTAGTATGGACATTTTAACTATGTTAATTCTTCCAATCCATGAGCATGGAATATTTTTCCATCTTTTTATGTCTTCCTCAATATCTTTCAAAAGTGATCTATAGTTTCTAGCATATAGGTCCTTTACGTCTCTGGTTAAGTTAATTCCAAGGTAACG
>NC_048223.1:40585951-40597973 GCF_002007445.2 Ailuropoda melanoleuca
TCAGGATGGCATTGAAAGTGTAGATTGCTCTGGGTAGCATAGACATTTTAACTATGTTTATTTTTCTGATCCATGAGCGTGTAATATTTTTCCATCTTTTTGTGTCTTCTTCAATGTCTTTCAAGAGTGATCTATAGTTTCTAGAATATAGATCCTTTANTTTTAAGTCTCTGGTTAAGTTAATTCCAAGATAACGTATGATTTTTGGTGCTATTGTAAATGGAATGGATTCCCTAATTTCTCTTTCTTCAGTCTCATTGTTCGTGTATAGAAATGCAACTGATTTCTGAGCATTGATTTTGTATCCCAACACATTACTGAATTGCTCTATAACTTCTAGTAGTTTGGGGGTAGAGTCTTTTGGGTCTTCCATATAGAGTATCATGTCATCTGCGAAGAGAGACAGTTTGACTTCTTCTTTGTCAGTTTGGATAACTTTTATCCCTTTTTGTTGCTTGATTGCTGTTGCATGGACTTCTAGTACTATGTTGAATAATAATGGCGAGAGTGGGCATCTTGTCGTGTTCCTGATCTTAAGGGAAAGGCTTTCAGCTTTTCCCCGTAGAATGATATTCACTGTAAGCTTTTCCTACATGGTTTTTACAAAATTGAGGAATGTACCCTCTATCCCTACACTCTGCAGGGTTTTAATCAAGAAAGGATGCTGTATCTTGTCAAAAGCTTTTTCTGCATCAGTTGAGAGGATCATATGGTTCTTGACTCTTTTCCTGTTGATATGATCTATAACACTGATCGATTTGCAAATGTTGAACCACCCTTGCATCCCAAGGATGAATCCCACTTGGTCTTGATGGATAATCCTTTTAATGTGCTGTTGGATCCTATTAGCTAGGATCTTGTTGAGAATTTTGGCATCCACATTCATCAGGGAAATTGGTCTATAATTCTCCTTTTTGATGGGGTCTTTGCCTCGTTTGGGGATCAAGGTAATACTGGCCTCATAGAATGAGTTTGGTAGTTTTCCTTCTGTTTCTATTTTTTGAAACAGCTTCAGGAGAATAGGTATTATTTCCTCTTTGAATGTTAGGTAGAATTCCCCGGGGAATCTGTCAGGCCCCGGACTTTTGTTTTTAGGGAGGTTTTTGATCACTGTTTCAATCTCTTCATAATAATCGGTCTGTTTAAATAATTAGTTTCTTCTTGTTTCAGTCTTGGTAGTTTATAGGTTTCCAGGAAGGCATCCATTTCTTCCAGGTTGTTTAATTTATTGGCATAAAGCTGTTAATAAAAGTTTCTAATGATCCTTCCTATTTCATTGGTGTTGATTGTGATCTCTCCCTTTTCATTCATAATTTTATTAATTTGTGTCCTTTCTCAATTCTTTTGAATAAGTCTGGCCTGTGGCTTGTCAATCTTATTTATTCTTTCAAAGAACCAGCTTCTAGTTCTGTTGATCTGCTCTACTGTGCTCCTGGCTTCTAATTCATCGATCTCTGCTCTAATCTTGATCACCTGCCTTCTCGCACATGTGTTAGGACTATACTTCTGTTCCAACTCCAGCTTCTTGAGGTGAGAATATAAAAACTGCATTTTAGATTTTTCTATTCTATTGAGTGAGGCTTGGATGGCTATATATTTTCCCCTAGGACCGCCTTTGCAGTGTCCCATAGGTTTTGGACTGATGTGTTTTCACTCTCATTGGTCCCCAAAAATTATTTAAACTGATTTTTAATTCCCTGGTTTACCCAATCATTCTTGAGTAGGATGGTTCTTAGTTTCCAAGTGTTTGAGTTTCTTCCAAATTTTTCCTTGTGACTGAGTTCCAGTTTCAAAGCATTGTGGTCTGAGAATATGCAGGGAATAATCTCAGTCTTTTGGTATTGGTTGAGACCTGTTTTGTGACCCAGTATATGGTCTATTCTGGAGAAAGTTCCATGGGCATTCTAAAAGAATGAGTATTCTGTTGTTCTGGAGTGTAGTGTTCTATATATACCTATGAGGTCCATCTGGTCCAGGATATCATTCAAAGCTCTTGTTTCTTTGTTGATTTTCTGCTTAGGTGATCTTTCTATTGCTGAGAGTGGAGTGTTGAGGTCCCCTACTCTTAATGTATTATTATCCATATGTCTCTTTTTTCTGGTTAAGAGTTGGCTTGTGTATCTTGCTGTTCCCCAGTTGGGGGCATAGATATTTGTAACTGCCATATCCACTTGTTGGATACATCCTTTAAGAATAATATAGTGTCCTTCTGTGTCTCTAACTATAGTCTTTAATTTAAAATCCAATCTGCCTGATATGAGAATTGCTACCCCAGCTTTCTTTTGAGGTCCATTGGCATGAAAAATGGTTTTCCATCCCTTCACTTTCAGTATGGATGTATCTTTAGGTTCAAAATGAGTCTCTTGTAGACAGCAAATGGATGGGTCATGTCTTTTTATCCAATCTGCAGCCCTGTAGCATTTTATGGGAGCATTTAGGCCATTCATATTGAGACCGATTATTGAGAGATATGATTTTAATGATGTCATGTTGCCTGTGAAGTCTTTGTTTCTACAGCTTATAAATTTCTGTTCTGTATCACTCTTGGGGCTTTTTTACTTTTGTAGAACCCCCCTTACTATTTCTGGTAGGGCTGGTTTGGTGGTTACGAATTCCTTCAGTTTCTGCCGATCCTGGAAGGTCCTTATCTCTCCATCAATTCTGACTGACAGCCTTGCTGGATAAAGGATCCTTGGCTGAATGTTCTTCTCAGATAGAGCTTTGAAAATCCCCTGCCAACCCTTCCTAGTCTGCCAGGTCTCTATAGACAGGTCTGATGTTATTCTGATATTCTTCCCTCTGTACCTAAGGATTTTCTTCCCCCCGGTTGCTTTCAATACTGTATCCTTGAGTCTAATATTTGCAAATTGCACTATGATGTGACATGGTGTAGGTCTGTTCTCATTGACCTTGGGAGGGGTCCTCTCTGCCTCTTGGACATGAATGCTTATTTCCTTTGCCAGATTAGGGAAGTTTTCAGCTACAATTTGTTTAAATATCTCTTCTAGACCTTTCTCTTTCTCCATCCTCTCAGGGATGCCAATGATTCTGACATTGGAACGTTTCATTGAGTCAGTAATCTCCTGTAATCTACATTCTTGGGATTGGATTTTTTTTGAGCCAAGTTTCTGTTTTAACTTTCTCTTCTACCATCCCATCCTCCAATTCACTAATTCGTTCTTCTGCCTCATTTACCCTGGCTGTCAGAGCGTCTAGTATAGGCTGCATTTGATTCATGGCATTTTTAATTCCTGCCGTACTCACTCTCATTTCTGCCCTTAGAGATTCTGTATTCTCGTTAATATTTTCATTAATATTTTTTTCAAGCCTACACATCATCTTGACCAGTTACTCTGAACTCCATTTATGACAATTTGGTTATATCCATATCCTTCAGTTCTGTGGCAGAGGCCACAGACTCATTATCTTATCTTTGCTCTGTGGGATTTCTCCTCCTCATCATTATGATGAGGAGAGGTTGCAGGGATGCCCAGAGCCCAAATTATTGACCAGGACACAGGCACTGTGCACTTGTTTTATAGGACATTAGGGATACGGGCTTCTTAATTTTTCAGCCTGCCTTCTGAGGAAGGGGCCTGCTGCACTGATATTCAGGCAACCCTGTTTGGGGAGAGTCTCCCTGTCCCCTGCAAGGGGGGATGGGGACGGGCACAATGTGAGTTGGTATTTCCGGGCCTTTGTTCTCTAGTGGCTTTCCCTGGCAGTTTTCTGTGGCTCTTCTGAGAGTCAGAGCAGCAATGGCCAAATCCTAGCCTCTGTCTCAGAACAGAGAAATCGCAGTTTGCTCTCCACTGAGCTCTCTTGGCCACTTTAACTCTGTTTCTGTCAGTGCTGCCAAAAGCCCTGCAGCGTCCCGGGATGTGCACCCCACAGCCGGTGTCCCAGCCCTCACTTTCAGGGCCAGCACATCTCTGTCCTTTGTGCTTCTAACACCCCCAGCCACCCCCAATTCCTGCGCACGCTCCCAAGCTCCCTGTTTCAGTATGGTTCATGTGCGCTCCGGAGCTCGGGTTTTCAGTCTGGTTGCATGCACATTCCCGGGTTCATGGTCTCAGTCTGCTCTCTTGCAGGTGCCCGTCCACAAATCCGGCTGCTCCCCAGTGCAGGTGGCTACCACTTCCCAGCACCAGAGCACAGTGGCTCCCACCCCCTTCCGTTTATCTTCCAACATCAGTGAGAGGATTCACGGCTCCCCATTTCATACCTCAATACTCAGCACTGGAGATGTTCATTTGTAGAGATCCAGATGTATCTTCCTGCATCTCAGGCTGATTCTGTGGATTTTCAGGATTGTCTGGTAGATATCCAGCTCGACTCGGGACCAGCTGAGAAAGGGGTCTCCTACTCCTCTGCCATCTTTTCTCTTCCTTGCAGAAAGTGGCCACTTTTCTGTTCATAGAGTTTCTGCTACTCTTTACTTCATTCTCCAGTTGCGTTCAAAGGTATTCAGAGTGGTTTGGTAGCTCTCTAGCTGAATTCCCAAGACCAGACGAACTTTAGGTCTCCTGCTCTTCTGCCATCTTGGAATGCCTCCCCATTTATCTTCTGATATCTGTGCACAGATTCACGGCTCCCTGCTTCATACCTCAATAGTCAGCACTGGAGATGTTCGTTTGTAGAGATCCAGATGTATCTTCCTGCGTCTCAGGCTGATTTCGTGGATGTTCAGGATGATCTGGTAGATATCCAACTCGATTCAGGGGACCATCTGAAAAAAGTGCCCCTACTCCTCTGCCATCTTTTTCCTCCAGCCACCTGATCTTTAATTTTTAAAGTATTAACAAAGAAATACATATTGTATTCTAACATTTGGTAACTGCAATATAATTGGCTTTCTTTGTAATTCTATATTTTGTTTTAGGAATTTAAAGTAATTGTTCCGAGAAGTCCATTAGGTTTCATGAGAGTGCCAAAAGCATACATGGACAACAAAAGGTTGAGATCTTCCGCCACAGCATTTTAAATATGTTATTCCTTTTAATCCCCAAAATGATATGGATTGGCTTTCTTGTTCCCCTTTCACTGATGGAACACTGAGTGTCAGAGAAATTAAATGATGATCCCAAGCGTATTCTGCCATTACCTGGCAGACCCAGCAACTGAACCCCACAAAGATAAAAATGAAAAAAAAATAAAATAAAAACATAAAAATAAAAAGTTTGCTGTTTATATAGTCTCTGTTTTTTAACAGTTGGGTAGGTTTATTTAAAAAAATACAAAGCATTAAGGAAAAGACAAACATCGCAAGAAAATGATTTATGATTAAAAGTGACACATCACATTGATTTACCTATTTATCCAACAGTGTACATTTAGGTTGTTTCCATGTCTTGACTATTGTAAATAATGGGACAATGAACGTAGGGGTATAGCTATCTCCTCAAGACAGTGATTTCATTTCCTTCAGTTAGGATTGCTGGATCATATGCTAGTTCTGTTTTTAATATTTTGAAGAAACTCTATGTTGTTTTCTATAGAGGCTATACCAATTTACATTCTGAATTCTGCTTATTCTAAATTCTTTGCCAGACAGTTCACAGATCTCCATTTATTTAGGGTCCATATTTGGAACTTATTAGTTTTGTATGATTGTGTCATATTTACTCGATTCTTTGTGATTCTTGATTCTTTGCATTGGTATCTGTGCATTCAAGTGATTAGTCTCCTCTTCCAGACTTCACAGTTTCACTTTGGCAGAGACAGTCCTTCATCATCAGCTCAGCTTGGGGTCCTGAGCAGGTCAGCTGGTAGTGTCTGTGGTTAGGCTGGGCTTGCTGTCAAGGTTTCTAGTTGG
The DNA here is from genome assembly GCF_002007445.2 of Ailuropoda melanoleuca. Lineage (NCBI taxonomy): Eukaryota > Metazoa > Chordata > Mammalia > Carnivora > Ursidae > Ailuropoda > Ailuropoda melanoleuca. Next base: position 40,591,767 of record NC_048223.1, read on the forward strand.
GTGAGGCCACTGCTGGTGCTCTGAGGTTAGCTGGGGTGTTGCTTACTGGGCTCCACAGTCAGGTGGGACCACCAGCAGGACTCTGCAATCACCTCTGGTCAGGCAAGGTCACAGGCTGTGTTCTCTAGCAGAGTGGTGCCACTGGGTTGGACTATATGATTGGGCAAGCTTATGGGCTGGGCTCTCCATCACTTCTGGTCAGGTGCAGTCTTAGGTTGTGCTTCCCAACTGGATGGTGCTGCTGGCTGGACTCCATGTTCAGGCAGAGCTTAAGGTGGGGCTTCACAGTTGAACAAGGCCTCTGGCTGTGTTCTGCAATCAGGTGGGACCACAGACTGTGTTCCAAAGTTTTTTGGGGACACAGGCTGAGTTTTGTGATCAGATAGACCCATATCTGTGCTCTGCTGTTGTGCAAGGTTGCTGTCCAGGCTTCCCCATTAAGAGGTGCCTCTAGCTGTAGCCTGCAGTTAGATGGGACAAGAGATTTTGCTACATAACTGTGCATCCACACCAGTGAAGCCAGGCTGTATTCAGCAATCAGTCAAGGCCATAGGCTAGGCTCTTTTGCAAGGCAGGGCTGTAGGCTGGGCTCCATGGCCAGGCAGTATCATAGGCTATGCTCACACGTGTGGCCAGAGACTACACTCAACAGTTGGACAGGGGTGCTGGCTTGACTTCCCACCCAGGTGGGATTATAGGATGGCCTCTGTGGCTGCCCTGGTTCCCTGGCCAGAATTCCTGGTCAGTTGGAACTGAAGTCCATATTCAGTAGTTGGGTGAGGTTATGAATCTGGTTTCCTGCCCATGTGGGGCTCTAGAACAGATTCCTTAGATAGTAGGTCCTCCCCAGAAGCATCCCACAATGCTGGGTTTGCCAGATGTTCACTTGGGCGCTCTCTTTCCCAAAAACTATAGGCCTAAAGAGGACCTCTTGGTGTGTTGCTGTACCATCCTGAGGGATGGAAAATGCAATCAGAGTGTGGATGCTCCTCTTACCCTCTAAATGCAGGCCTTCTCAGTATCTGTGATCCAAGCGGTTCTGGGATTTTCACAATGGTGTGTCACCTACGGATTATTGCTAGTTAGGCTTCTCATGAAAGAGATGAAAGTCAGGAGTGACCTGTGTCATTCTGATGATGTCGCTCTTCTACAGGAAAATAAAAATCTTCCACCATGATACTGCAAATCATCCTTCCCTGATTTATAACTGTGCCTGGAGACAAGGCTGTTTAGACAGTAAAATGCATTTATTCAACAAATGAATTATGGGCCATGTTAGCTCAACAATATTCTACAACTCACCTTTAGCTGCTTATTTTCCTCATCATCCTTTAAAAAAAATCAAGAGATTGAGTCCTGAATGTTCTTCTGTGGTTTGATAAATTTTTCCAAGGAGTTAGATTCAAACATGTTCTCTACTTAGTGTTATGATATACAATACACGCAGAGATGCATGTACACACATACAGTCATGTGGAAATACTTTATGTAGCTTCATTTTAATCATTCAAGACTATTAAGCATTATGTTGGCAATAGGAGATACCCACATTGGAGTCTTGGTGGTGAAACTGACATTCATTGAATAAAAATGAATTTTGGTTTTACTAAATAAAAATTGCTTTATAAAGAACCATAGTTAGGACACACTTAACCATGAACAAACTATTCACTATTAAATTAGGGTTTCAAAATGACCAGAATTTTGATAAAGAAAAACCCACAGGAAAAAGTTATGCTTAGAGGATTTTTATTTTTGTTTTCTTGGGTTTTTCTTTGTATTTTTTTAATTTATTTTATTTTATCTTATTTTATTATGTTACGTTATTCACCATACAGTACATCATTAGTTTTTGATGTAGTGTTCCATGATTCATTGTTTGCGTATAACACCCAGTGCTCCATGGCAATACATGCCGTCCTTAATATCCATCACCAGGCTAGCCCACCCCCCTTCCCTCTGAAACCCTCAGTTTGTTTCCCCAAGTCCATAGTCTCTCATGGTTCATCTCCCCCTCTGATTCCCCCTCCCTTCATTTTTCCCTTCCTTCTCCTAATGTCCTCCATGCTATTCCTTATGTTCCACATATAATGCAAGTTAGTACAGCCACTTTGGNAGTACAGCCACTTTGGAAAACAGCATGGAGGTTCCTCAAAAAGTTAAAAATAGAGCTACCCTATGACCCAGCAATTGCACTACTGGGTATTTACCCCAAAGATACAGATGTAGTGAAAAGAAGGGCCACATGCACTCTAACGTTCATAGCAACAATGTCCACAATAGCCAAACTGTGGATGGAGCCGAGATGCCCTTCAACAGATGAATGAATAAAGAAATTGTGGTTCATATATACAATGGAATATTACTCAGCCATTAGAAAGGGTAAATACCCACCATTTGCATCGACATGGATGGAACTGGAGGGGATTATGCTAAGTGAAATAAGTCAAGCAGAGAAAGACAATTATCATATGGTTTCTTGGGTTTTTCTTAATGGATGTTTAAAATACAGATTTTAGAAATGGTGTGGTTATAAAATGACAAGGTCCAGAGTTTTCCATAGGTGTGGTGGCTGGAAAGGTGTGTGATGACTGTAGGCTACAGTGGAGGAAATGACCATCGGAAGATATCCAAGAACCCAGAGGATAAGGTATTTGAAATTTTGCACAGATAGATGCTGATGTTACACATAATATTTGGGATCAGAAGATCTGGTTCTTGGCCCCAGACCTGCCTTTTGGCTGCATAATCGTTTTCCTCAGCTATAAGACGATAACAATGATGACAACAATGGTGATACTGGTGGTGTGGCAAGGATGATGACTGACTTACCTAATCACAGCCTCAGGATTTAGTAAAGATCATACGTGAGCACATTTTAAAATTATAAATCTCAATACTAATGTAAGTTATTGCTTTCATATTTTGAGAAGAAGTCACTTCTTGGTCACTGCATCACATCGAACTGGATTCAGCCAGAGAATGAACCAGTAAAAAATATATACTAAGAGATTTAATGCAAGGAATTGGCTCATGAAATTGGGGGAAACAGCTGGGAACACCTAAAATCCACAGAGGGTCATAGGAGAGGGAGGCTGCACCCTCGGACATGAGCTGAAGCAGTCTGCAGGCAGAATTTCCTCTTCTGGGAAGACTCAGTCCTGCTCTTACGGCTATTCAACTGGTAGAACCAGGCCCATCCAGGTTGCCTAGAGTAAGCTCCCTTATTTAAAGTCAACTGATTTTGGACATTAATTACATCTGTAAAATACCTTCATAGCAACACCTAGATTTGATTGAATAGGTAGGGACAGTAGCCTAGACCAGTTGGCACATAAAACTGACCATCACAGTCGCATACAATTTTGTGATCAGGAGCCAGTCACTTAGCTTCTTTGAATCTAGATTTCAAAGTCTCTGCAATGAGATGGCTGTCTCACGGAACGGTCATGAGGTTCCAGTGAAGTGTTATGTGTTTAAATAAATGTTAAATGGAATTTTGCTAACTAACCCTGGCACTGTTTCTTAGTTAACAGGAACAAAATTGCTCCCTACTCATCTATCTCACTAATAATGTATATAAATTTGTCAACTCACCTATGAAACTGAGTGTGTTGTAATTAGTGTGATTCACACCACAGTTCTTTAAAAATAATCCTTACTTAAACATTGTTTCAAAATGTTTCACTACCTCCAATTTGTCATCCAAGTGGACACATCCCAGGATCTTAGGCAAGGCTCAGTGCCCCAGCTTTGTCCTTGAGAATCTGAGCAGAACAATTGTGCTCAGTATCAGGATTTCCTGAACCAATTTCCTTAATAATGATANTGTATATAAATTTGTCAACTCACCTATGAAACTGAGTGTGTTGTAATTAGTGTGATTCACACCACAGTTCTTTAAAAATAATCCTTACTTAAACATTGTTTCAAAATGTTTCACTACCTCCAATTTGTCATCCAAGTGGACACATTCCAGGATCTTAGGCAAGGCTCAGTGCCCCAGCTTTGTCCTTGAGAATCTGAGCAGAACAATTGTGCTCAGTATCAGGATTTCCTGAACCAATTTCCTTAATAATGATATTTAAATCAAACTCACCTTGAGTAGATGGCTGAACCACCTCTGTCATGAAGGAGAAAAATCCCAGCACATATCATAAACTTCACATAAACCAAGCAATTTTAAAGATTCAGATCATAGGTGAATAATCTCCAAAATAAAGATTTCTTCTGCACTTGTAATAATGGTGCTTTGGAATTTTTTCAAAATTGCGTCTTAAAAGGATGCTCTTCGGGCCAAGAAAAGTAATGGCAAATTCACTGCAGCAGATTGAGAGAAATTCAGGGATTTAGTCTGAGAAAATACTTTTGCCGTTTGCAAAGGATGGCATTTGGGAGGATGCTGGGTTCTGCTGTGGTTAGAGTCAAGCATTAATAGCCACTTATAGGCAGAACCAAAATAAGGCTACAGCTGATGGTAGAGACAGACTTTGTGAATTCTCAAGAATGCCAGTCTCTCCAAATAGAACTTCATTAACCTGCCCAATTTCCACTGGGTCAGAGCATATCACATATTTTCTACTCATCAATTCCCAGCCAGCCAACCAACTGAATATCAAGAAATGTTTAAATATCTCCTTTGACTGTGTCCTAAAATTTAACTCCATCTTTTCCTCTCTCTTATTTCCCTATCTTCCAAGTCCCCAATCAAAGAGCAATCAGTCTTAATTATTTAATCAACTACAGTCTTTTAATGCCTACTATGTGCCAGGTACTTTTATAATAGGCTGCAATTATAGTAAAATATAAAATAGGATTCTCACAATTTAAGAGACTAGTGCAGGAGTTAATTAAACAAATCATTATAGTAAAATATGAGATGTGAAAAAAGAAAGATAAGTGCAAATGCTAGAGGAGCCCAGAGGGAGAAAGACCAAATATAGCTGAGCAGGGGGTGGGAAAGCTTCATGGAGACGATGATGCTCAAATTGCTCCCTGAAGATCAGGAGACACCTTCCCCACATAACTGATACTCAGTGAGTATTTACTACATGTCCTAAACTAGGGAAGTGCTTCGTGTGTGTTGGGAGGGAACCATAGTTACCCTCACTTAGAGACTTGGGTGCATAACTTGTTTTTAGGTCACATCTAGTAATGGGGTGACACCAAGTTAGTAATTAGAGTCCGCTAAAGATGTCAGGCACTAGTAGCATTGTCCAGGCCAAATAGCAACAAAGAAGAAGCACAGCACAAAAGAGCGTAGTCCACTGGGAGCAGTGCTGAACATCTTAGAAGTCCTGTTCTCTTGAAAGCAAGGAGAAAAATTCAGCAAACCTTTCAGCTCTTCCAGAACCATGCAGCCTGTTTGTGATTCAACTGGGCTAATATGTCTCATTCCTCTGGTTTTTCTTAGACCTTCCTACAGCCCAGAGTAGCTATATCCATAACATTTCATGCAAGTCAGCCTACAGGACACAATCCTTAAGAAGAAATACAGCATTTTATGGATCTTTTGTGTCCTTTGAGCACTAAGCCCACAGATAGAAACATAACACATTCAATACATGCTACTTAATTGATGAAATTTTGGCTTATACTTTACTGTTGGAATTCAACTATCTATTCAATTATCTAGCCAAATCAAAAGATAATCAAACATTAAGCTCAATGCCTGGGATTAAGATGTTGAAGAACTAGGTTTTGATTTTAGACAATTTGCTCTTTTCCAAAAAGTGTCCTAATGACAAAACAGAAATCCTACCTCCCTAGTTAGTTGTATGTAAATCCAACCACTAATTAAGTTGATTTTCATTATTCTTACCTCCTTTTTTTCATTGATTCCTAGCACTGAGGAGTCATGATTTAGGGATGAGCATAGGCCATTATGCTGATGCAAAGTTACAAAAGTTAAAGAGTATTTTGAAACTACGGTAAGAACAGTTCTCTTTGGAGAAGTGGGACGTAGAGGAGGCGAGTAAATGATATTACGTGAAGAATCTGCTGGATATCTGAATATGACAAGTGTAAAGATAGTTAAAACATGTTTTTCCACAGTACTTAACCTTGGACCTCAATAAAGGCCAGAAATATTAGAAAGTCACTTTTGGTTTTAATAGGTTCTAAATAAAGGTGTCACAAAAATTTCTCCAGGAAAAACTTAAGGAGCAATATAAATTTGCTAGGGCTGCCATAACAAAATACTGCACA